>NC_087500.1:4393300-4543393 GCF_036417665.1 Passer domesticus
AAGGGAATTCAAACCCCAAACTGGAATGGGGTGGGGTGGGATTTAAAGGTGAATCCAGCCCCCAAACCGGGATGGGACGGGATTTAATGCACCGGGTTTGTGGGAACGCCCGATCCCCGCGGGCCGAGCCCCCTGGGGTGTCAGGGCCCCCCGAGCGCCCTGGGGTGCTGGGGTGACCCCGCTGTCCCCCCAGCCGAGCTCTCGAGCCTGCTGGGGCGCAGCATCAGCTACGAGGTGCCGGCGCTGCGGCGGCAGCGGGGCCGCTGGCAGCAGGCGCAGCAGGAGCTGGCGCGGCGCCGAGGACGAGTGCCAGCTGCGGGCGGGCGAGCTCCGCGAGCGCTTCCTCAGCTCCTGCCGCCAGTACGGCATCGCCGTGAGTGCCACGGAGCCCCAAACAGGGCTGGGAGAGCCCCAGACACAGCCTGAAATGGGCCTGGGGATAGCCCCCAAAGAGAGCCCAAAACAGGGCTGGGAGAGCCCCAAAGAGAGCCCAAAACAGGGCTGGGATAGCCCCAAAGAGAGCCCAAAAACAGGGCTGGGATAGCCCCAAAGAGAGCCCCAAACAGGGCTGGGATTAGCCCCAAAGAGAGCCCAAAACAGGGCTGGGAGAGCCCCAAAGAGAGCCCAAAACAGGGCTGGGATAGCCCTGAACAGAGCCCAAAACAGGGCTGGGAGAGCCCCACAGGGAGCCCCAAACAGGGCTGGGAGAGCCCAAATGGGGCTGGAATAACCCCAAACAGACCCCAGAATATCCCTGAACAGAGCCTGAGACAAGCCTGGTGACTAGCCCCAGTCAGGGCCCAGAAAAACCCCAAATAGACCCTAAAACAGGCCTGGAATAGCCCAAATATTGCCCCCCAAGTGGGGCTGGAATAACCCCAAATGGGCCCCAGGTAATCCCAAAAAGACCGTGAAACAGGTGTCCCCTCTGTGTCCCTATGGTGTCCCCGAGTGTCCCCAAGTGTCCCCGCGTGTCCCCAGGGTGTCCCCGAGTGCCCCCAGGGTGTCCCCAAGTGTCCCCTCAGTGTCCCCGAGTGTCCCCCAAGTGTCCCCGCGTGTCCCCAGGGCGAGGACGTGCGCCGGGAGCTGCTGGCCCAGGTGCAGGCGCTGCCGTCGCTGCTGTCCCGCGTCGGGGACGGCGCCAGCGCCCTCGGGGACGCCATCGAGCTGTACCAGGCCTGCGTGGCCTTCGTGTGTGACAGGTGGGGACAGCCCTGGCCCCCCAAGACAGCCCCGAAACAGCCCTGACACCCCCAAAAACAGCCCTAAAACAGCCCTGACACCCAAAAACAGTCCCTACCCCCAAATCAGCCCCTTCCCCCAAACCAGCCCTAAAGCAGCCCCCCAAACCAGCCCTGAGCTCCCCTAAAACAGCCCCAGCTCCCCAAACTGCCCCGAAACAGCTCCTGGCCCCAAAACCCCGGCACTGCCGATGCTGAGGTGTCCCCACCCCGATGTCCCCACCCCCAATGTCCCCATGACCGATCTCATCCCCGCTGATGTCCCCATGTCCCTGTTCTGTCCCGTGTCCCCGTGTCCCCTGTTCTGTCCCGTGTCCCTGTGTCCCTGTTGTTCCCGTGTCCCTGTTCTGTTCCATGTCCCATGTCCCGTGTCCCTGTTGTGTCCCGTGTCCCCTGTTCTGCCCCGTGTCCCTGTTGTGTCCCGTGTCCCACGTCCCGCGCTGTCCCCGCCAGCCCCGGGGCCGAGGCGCTGCCGCTGCTGCGGCTGGTGGCGGCGCACGGGAACTGCTCGGTGTTCCGGTGGCGCACGGGGCAGGAGCCGCGGCGGCTGGAGCGGCCCGAGCCGCCCGAGGCACCGGAGCCGGCCCGCCAGGACACGGTGGGGTGCCGGGGGACACGGGGGGGACACGGGGGACATGGGGACACGGGGGACACAGGGGGGATACGGGGGGGACACGGGGGGACACGGGGACACGGGGACACGGGGGGACACGGGGACACGGGGACATGGGGACACGGGGGGACACGGGGACATGGGGGGACACGGGGACATGGGGGGACACGGGGACATGGGGGACACGGGGGGACATGGGGACATGGGGGGGACACGGGGACATGAGGGGACACAGGGGACATGGGGACACGGGGGGACACGGGGACACGGGGGGGTGCCGGGGGACAGGGGGACACGGGGGACATGGGGACACGGGGGGTGCTGGGGGTCACGGGGACACGAGGGGACACGGGGATACAGGGGACATGGGGACACGGGGGAGACACGGGGACACGGGGGGACATGGGGACACGGGGGACATGGGGGACACGGTGGGTGCTAGGGGGACACGGGGAGAACACGGGTGGGTGCCGGGGGGACACGGGGACATGGGGGACACGGGGGACACAGGGACACAGGGGACATGGGGGGACACAGGGACACAGGGGGACATGGGGGACACGGGGACAGGGGGCTCGGGCCGTGCCTCAGGGGGTTTTGGGGCTTTCCCCGCAGATTGACTGGGGGGATTTCCCCGCGGAGCCGCCCCAGGCCGGGGACATCGACTGGGGCATCACCGTGCAGCCCGGGCCCCAGGTGGGCGACGTCCCCGTGTCACCCTGTGTCACCTTTCATTCCTCAGGGGGATGGTGGCATTGATGGGGCGATGTCCCCAAATCCCCCTGTGCCACCCTTTGCTCCCCAGGGGGACGGTGGCATCGATTGGGGTGATGGAGAGAAGGGACAGGAGGGGACAACAGCAGAGCCCAGCTCCCAGGTTTGTGACACCCCCAGAGCCAGAGATGTCCCTGTGTCCCCAAATCCCCCCTGTGTCACCCTTTGCTCCCCAGGGGGACGATGGCATCGATTGGGGTGACGGAGAGCAGGGACAGGAGGGGACAATCACAGCAGAGCCCAGCCCCCAGGTGGGTGACAGCCCCAGGCCAGGGGTGTCCTTGTCCCCAAATCCTCCTGATGTCACTCTGTGTCACCCTTTTCTCCCCAGGGGGACGATGACATCGACTGGGGCGACGGAGAGCAGGGACAGGAGGGGACGATCACGGTGGTGGAGTCTGGAACTGAGGGTGAGCAGGGCTGGGGGTCCTGGGGGCACAGGCAGCTCCCAGATCCCCCCAAATTCCCCGTTCCCAGTGCCCCTGGACACCCCGGGGGGGTTGGGGTGGGGCAGGGAGTGGGATTGGGGTGCTGGGCAGGGATTTGGGGTGCTGGGCAGGGGTTTTAGGGTACTTTGCAGGGATTTGGGGTGCTGGGCAGGGTTTTTGGGTGCTGGGCAGGGATTTTGGGGTGCTTTGCAGGGGGTTTTGGGTTCTGGGCGGGGATTTTTGGGTTCTGGGCAGGGGTTTTGGGTCTGAGCAGAGGTTTTTGGGTTCTGGGCAGGGTTTTTGGGGTGCTTTGCAGGGTTTTTGGGTTCTGGGCAGGGTTTTTGGGTGCTTTGCAGGGGTTTTTGGGTCTGGGCAGGGATTTTTGGGTGCTGGGCAGGGTTTTGGGGTGAAGCTGAGCTGGCTGTGGGGTCCCACCCCGCGCAGCCCCCGAGGGCGTTGCCCGCGGCTCGGACGCGCTGACCGTGCTGGAGAACCCCGAGACTCGGAACCAGTTCATCGACGAGCTGATGGAGGTGGGCACGGGGACACCGCTGGCCCTGGGCTGGCCCTGGGGTGGCCCTGGGGTGTCCCTGTTGATGTCCCTGTTGGTGTCCCTGTCACTGTCGGTGTCCCTGTCATGTCCCAGTCCCTGTCCCTGTCACTCTCCCTGTCAGTGTCCCTGTCATGTTTCTGTCACTCTCCCTGTCATGTCCCTGTCCCTATCCCTGTCAGTGTCTCTGTCCCTGTCCCTGTCTCTGCCATGTCCCTGTCACTCTCCCTGTCCCTGTCCCTGCCGTGTCCCTGTCAGTGTCCCTGTCATGTCCCTGTCCTGTCCCTGTCAGTGTCTCTGTCCCTGTCCCTGTCTCTGCCATGTCCCTGTCACTCTCCCTGTCCCTGCCATGTCCCTGTCCCTGTCCCTGTCCCTGTCGGTGTCCCGTCCCTGTCCCTGCCATGTCCCTGTCCCTGTCCCTGTCACTCTCCGTGTCATGTCTCTGTCTCTGTCCCTGTCCCTGTCCCTGTCCCTGACCCCGTGCCGTGTCCCCGCAGCTGGAGCTGTTCCTGGCGCAGCGGCTGCTGGAGCTGGAGGACGAGGCCGACGTGGTGGCCATGAGCCAGCTGCAGCTGGCGCCGGCCGTGCTGCAGGGCCAGAGCGGCGCGCGGCTGCGGGCGCAGCTGGCCACGGCGCGGGAGCTGCTGGCCCAGCTCTGCTCCCGCAGCGTGCAGCACCTCTGCATGATCCTCGCCTCGCCCAGGTGCCCGGGCTGCCCCAGCGGGACAAGCTGCCCTAAAACAGAGCTCAGATAATCCTAAAACAGACCCGAAAATGGCCCTAAAACAGAGCTCAAATAATCCTAAAACCAGCCCTAAAATAGCCCTAAAACCAGCCCTAAAACCAGCCCTAAAATCTGCCCTAAAACCAGCCCTAATATAGCCCCTAAAATAGCCCTGAACCAGCCCCCAACCAGCCCCTCAAATCATCCCTAAAATATCATTAAAATAGACCTCAAACGACCCTAAAAAACCCCTAAAATAGACCCCAACCAGCCCCTGAAATCATCCCTAAAATAGCTCTAAAGAAGCCCCCAGAACAGCCCCAAACCCAGCCCTAAAACAGCCCCAAACCCAGCCCTTAACCAGGGGGGCCGTGCAGGGTGATTCAGGTGTCCCTGCTGTCCCTGCCCCGCGGGGTGACCCCTGTCCCCATGTCCGTCTCCCCAGGTACGTGGAGCGGGTGACGGCGCTGCTGTCCCTGCCCCACAGTGTGACCCCTGTCCCCATGTCCGTGTCCCCAGGTACGTGGAGCGGGTGACAGCCCTGCTGCGGCAGCAGCTGCTGCAGGCCGAGCTGCAGCTGGCCAAGAGGGAGGCGCTGGGGCAGCGGCGCCGCCAGGCCCTGGCCGAGCAGGCGGCGCTGGAGCCGCGGCTGCAGCAGCTGCAAGAGAGCACCAGGGAGCTGCAGCGGCTGGTGAGGGACCCTGAGCCCCCCGAGCCCCCTGAGCCCCCCCTGAGCCCCCTGAGCCCCCCGGCCCCACTGAGCCCCTCCCATGCCCGTGCAGATCGAGGCCGACATCTCCAAGCGCTACGGGGGACGCCCGGTGAACCTGATGGGCATCAACCTGTGACACCTGGGGACATCAAACTGGGACACCTGGGGACAGCGACCTGTGACACCTGGGGACATCTACCTGGGACACCTGGGGACAGCGACCTGTGACACCTGGGGACATCAGCCTGGGACACCTGGGGACATCAAACTGGGACACCTGGGGACATCAAACTGGGACACCGGGGGCCATCAAACTGGGACACCTGGGGACATCGACCTGTGACACCTGGGGACATCAACCTGGGACACCTGGGGACATCAGCCTGGGACACCTGGGGACATCAACCTGGGACACCTGGGGACATCAAACTGGGACACCTGGGGACATCGACCTGTGACACCTGGGGACATCAGCCTGGGACACCTGGGGACATCGACCTGGGACACCTGGGGACATCAGCCTGGGACACCTGGGGACATCAACCTGGGACACCTGGGGACATCAGCCTGGGACACCTGGGGACATCGACCTGGGACACCTGGGGACATCAGCCTGGGACACCTGGGGACATCGACCTGTGACACCCAGGGACATCAGCCTGGGACACCTGGGGACATCGACCTGTGACACCTGGGGACATCAAACTGGGACACCTGGGGACAGTGACCTGTGACACCTGGGGACATCAAACTGGGACACCTGGGAACATTGACCTGTGACACCTGGGGACATCAAACTGGGACACCTGGGGACAGCGACCTGTGACACCTGGGGACATCAAACTGGGACACCTGGGGACATCGACCTGGGACACCTGGGGACATCAGCCTGGGACACCTGGGGACATCAACCTGTGACACCTGGGGACATTGACCTGTGACACCTGGGGACAGCGACCTGTGACACCTGGGGACATCAAACTGGGACACCTGGGGACATTGACCTGTGACACCTGGGGACATCAGCCTGGGACACCTGGGGACATCAAACTGGGACACCTGGGGACATCAAACTGGGACACCTGGGGACATCGACCTGTGACACCTGGGGACATCAAACTGGGACACCTGGGGACATTGAGCTGTGACACCGGGGACATCAGCCTGGGACACCTGGGGACATCAGCCTGGGACACCTGGGGACATTGACCTGTGACACCTGGGGACAGCGAGCTGTGACCCCTAAAGGACATCAGCCTGTGACACCCAGGGGACACGGGGGGTCCCCAGCGGGTCCCGCCCCCCCAGCCCCCCCGGGGGTGCTGCGGGCTTTGGGGGTGTCAGTGAATAAACCCGAATTTTGTGTCACATGGAGCTGTGTTTGGGGTGGGCGGAGGAGCCGCGTGTCACCGAGGGGGAGGGGGGACAGGGACAAGGACAGGAGAGTGGGGGGCGAGAGCGGGACCCCCTCTCAGCCCTCCGTCCCCCTGGGGGGTCGCAGCAGCCCCCGGCCCGGGTGCGGGGTTTGGGTTTCACGGCAGAGCGGGTGATTCCCGGCCGCTGTCCCTGTCCCTGTCCCTGTCCCTGGCGCGGTGACAGCGCTCGGCCCCGCCCGCAGGGACCCCACCGATCACCCTAGAGACCCCAAACCCCGCCGCACCGGGAGGGACAGGGCGGGGCTGCCACGCCCAGTGACGTCACCCACCGACCACACCCACCCACACAGGCTATTGGCTGGTGCCGCGACCTGGTCCCGCCCCCTTGAGGCGTCACAGCCGCTCATTGGTCCGGCTCTGCTGTGGGACCGCCCCCACACGGGGCTGGGGTCCCCAATGGGGCTGGGGGTCCCCAGTGGGGCTGGGGTTCCCCAATAGGACTGGGGGTGTTCCCAGTGGGGCTGGGGGTGTCCCTAACGGGGCCGGGGGTCCCCAGTGGGGCCGGGGCGGCCCTGGGGGTCTGTCCCCCCCGGGGATGGTGTGGGGCGCAGGGAGCCCCGTGCGCACGGGTCTGGGGGAGCTGCCCCACGGGGTCGGGGGGGGGCTGTGGGGCTCCCCACACCCCTGTCCTTGTCCCCAAACCCATCCCTGTCCCTGTCCCCGTCCCTCTCCCCGCTCGGTGCCAGCCGGGCTCCGGGGAGCCCCTCATTACCCCGCGAGCGGTGATTAACGGGCTCGTTAATTACCCACCGCCTGTCACTGCCGGCACGGAGCCGGGAAACGCGGAGGGTCCCGCGGCGGGGAGGGGGCTCGGGGGGCTCGGGGGGCTCTGGGGGGCACTGCGGGGGGCTCGGGCCTCTTTGGCGCCTTCATCCCCCCCCGAGACCCCGGCCCCTGATCCCCCCGGGCAGGGACAGAGGGACAGAGGGACAGAAGGGACAGAGGGACAGACGGGACTGCAGTCGCAGCCCCCCAAAAGCCGGGGTCCCCCTGTGCCCCGCTCGGCTGTCCCTGTCGTGCGGGCACTGCCACCAGCCTGGGGCGGGCCAGACAAAGGGATGGCACGGGGCCGGGAACGGGGACCCGGCGGTGTCACCGCCCCCCGCAGTGTCACCGCCCCCCCGGGCCGGCTGCCGCTCCGTCTCACCTGCCAGGGAGGGATTTAATTACCAATTAAGGTCCCTCCATCTGTCCCGGCGCTGTCCCCGCGTCCCCGGCAGCGCCGCTCGCTCCATTAGCCCCGGACCCCGCCAGCTGGGGGGCGGCTCTGCTGTCCCCAACTGTCCCCAAATGTCCCCAACTGTCCCCAAATGTCCCCAACTGTCCCCACCGCCACGGCCGCGCCACCCGGCCCTGCCTGTCCTGTGCGCTCCCCGTCCGTCCGTCCATCCATCCATCATCCATCCATCCCCGTGTCCCTACAGCTCTCCTGGCATCGTTTCCTACATCCCTCTGTCCGTCCCTCTGTCCGTCCCTCTGTCCATCTCTCCCTGTACCCCTTGTTCATCCCTCCCTCCATCTTTTCTGGCATCCCTCCATCCCTCTCTCCATCCTTCCCTCCCCGATCTCTCCCCGTCCCTCTCCCCATCCATCTCCCCATCTCCCTCCCGATCTCTCCCCGCTCCCCCCTCGCACCCCCGAGCCCCCCATCCCCTCTCCCCTCTCGGGGTTCTCCCCCTCCTCCCCTCCCAGCCCCATTTTTAGGGCCCAGCAGCCGCTCCCGGTGCCCCCGGCGGGGTGGGGACCCCCGCGCCCCCTCCCCAGGCCCGGCGCTGCAGCTGCCCCGCGCTCTCCGCGTTTCCCGTGCGGGGCGCAGCTGCGCCGAGCCCGGGGAGCGATGTGTCACCGCGGCGGCGACAGCTCCGCCGGGACACCGGAGCGGCGGGGCCGAGCGAGGGGTCCCGGGAGCGGAGGGAGCCGGGGGGGGCCGGGGGAGCCGGGGGGTCCCGGGTGTTGGGGGGTCCTTGGAGAGGAAGGGAACGGAAATCCGGGACCAGTGGGGGCAGCGGGAGGGGAAACCTGCCGGGGTTATTTTGGGTGTGATGAGCTGGGGAGCCTCAGCCGCAGGATTTTTGGGGGGCACGAGGCTCACGGGCCCCCCAAAACTCTCCCGCCCTGTTATCCCCAAACCGCCCTGCGCCCCACACGGCTGCGGGGTGTTTGGGGTGTGTGGGATGTTTGGGGTGCTGTGGGGTTTTCTGGGGTGCTGCGGGGTCGCTGTCCCCCAGCCCTGTCCCCCCCCCAGCCCCTCTGTCACCGGCGGCGGTGCCTTTGTCCCCGTGTCACCCGGGGGACACCAGCTGTCACCGCCGGGGCCTTCGCGCTCCTCCTCCTCCTCCTCCTCCTCCTCCTCCTCTTTGTTCTCGGGCTGCGGAGGGAGGGGGAACACTGGGGGGACACAGAGGGGACACAAGGGGACACAGAGCCCCCCCAGGGATGGGGACACTGGGGGGACACAGAGGGGACAGGAGGGGTCGGGGATGGGGTTTGGGGGCGCTCGGTGCCCTGCCCCACCCCCGGCTGGCCCCGCTTTGGGCGTCCCGGTTTGGGGGGCTCAGGGGAGGGTCGGTCCCGGTTTGGGGGTCCCGGTTTGGGGGGCTCAGGGGAGGGTCGGTCCCGGTTTGGGGGTCCCGGTTTGGGGGCTCGGGGCGGGGTCCCCGCGCTGCCGCACCGCCGCCGGCAGGTGGCGCTGCAGGACCGCGAATGCGCGAGCCGGGGCGGGGCGCGAGGGGCGGAGCCACAGCATCAACGGGCGTGGTCATTAACCATATAAGGATAAAATGCTCTCTAAGGGGCGGAGCTATGCAAACAAAGCCCGGTGTCGCAAGGAGCGTCGGGAAAGGGGCGCGCTGAGGTCCCGGGGACGGATTTTGGGGTCCCGGGGAGGGATTTTGGGGTGCCCGGGAGGCGTGGGGGGCCCTGCAGAGGCCGTGCCAGCCGGGGGGGCTCTGCAGGGTTGGGGGTACCCGGGACTGGGGCAAAACCCAGTTTAGGGGGGCTCCCAAAGGGGGTGATCCCAAAGTAGGGTGAGGGGTTGCTATGGGGTCTGTGGGGTCGGGGGTTCCCGAAAAGGGGGTGATCCCAATGCTGGGGTGTCCTTAGGATGGCTGTCCCAAGCATGGGGGGTCTGTGGGGTACATCCATGGGGGTCCCAGCCCCACGGGACCCCTGTGCTGGACCCGTGGAAGTGATCGCTCCATAAAGGTTGGGGTTTAACAAAAAAACCCCATAAACATCCCAAAAAACCACCCCAGCAAGGAGGGAACGAGCCGGGTCCGCCCCGACACCGGCTTGGGCAGGAGAATCTTTAATTGCGGCTGGATCCAGCTGGGAAGGACAAACTTCATTAGTGCCTCATTAATCCCTGGGCATTACCGACGCTGGGAGGGGGCTCCTGGATCCATCCCAAGTAATCCCAACCCCTCCACTCCCTGCTCCCTGAGCTCTCCCAGTCTGGAATTTTCCAGTGACTCACCCGAACCTTCCCGTGTTTGCTCCAGTTTTTGGGGTGGAGCGTTTTCCTGGAGGAGAAAAAAAATGAGGAAGGGGCTCCTGGATTCCAGGGGATCCTGGATCTGGGGGTCCCAAATAACCCCAGCCCCTCCACTCCCTGCTCCCATTCCCTGAGCTCTCCCAGCCTGGAATTTTCTGGTGATTCACCCGAATTTTCCCTTGTTTGGGAGGATTTTCCCTTTAATTTTTGGGGCTGGAGCGTTTCCCTGGGGGTAAAAAAAGGGGAAGGGGCTCTGTGCCCCCCTCAGGGGCACGAGGGGGGCGCGGGGACAGGGCCAGCTGTCCCCAAATAGCCCTGGGGACACTAAAAATAACCCGGAGGGACAGCCCAGCTCGGGTTCCCAGCTGGAAACTGCCCCGGGAGTCACGGGAGGGGTTTGGGGGGGCTGCCAGACACCCCCTCTGTCCTGGGGGGCATTTGGGGTGGGCAACAGCCCCAACATCCAGCCCAGGGGGGTTTTAGGGGGGAAAACACCCCCAAAATCCAACCCAGAATGGGTTTAGGGTGGGAAACACCCCCAAAATCCAACCAGGGAGGGTTTGGGATGGGAAACACCCCCAAAATCCAACCAGGGAGGGTTTGGGGTGGGCAACACCCCCAAAATCCAACCCGGGGGGGGTTTAGGGAGGGCATGACCCCAAATCTCTGGGATCTGGGCACTTCCAGCCCCTCCAACACCTTCCCTTGTCTCCCTGGACTCAATCCTGCCTCCCTGGGTCTCTGCGGGTTTTGGGGGGCACAAACAGCCTGGGGAACCCTGGGAAACCCAGGGAAAACCTGGGAAACCCTGGGAAAACCCGGGAAAACCCTGGGAAAACCTGGGAAAACCCTAGGAAACCCTGGCCAACCTCACCCTGCTGCCGGGTGCGGCACCCCACGCCGTTTTCCCATGTTTATTTATTTATTTTTTTTTTCCTGGGATGAAGCGGCGTCCTGTTTGTCCCGGCGGGTTTTGTGGGGCAGGGCAGGGACGGGCAGGAGCGGGCGGAGCTGCCCCGGCCTCCCACCTGCTGGGCTGGGATCCCACAGGGATCAATGTGGGATGGACAGGGATCCCACACAAATCCATGTGGGAAGGGCAGGGATCCCAAATGGAGCAGGGAGGGGCAGGGATCCCACAGGGATCTGGGTGGGAAGGGGGGAACAGGCAGGAATCCCACAGGAATCCCTGTAGAAAGGGGAAAGAGGGCAGGAATCCCAACAAATCCATGTGGGAAAGGCAGGAATCCCACAGGGATCAATGTGGGAAGAGGCAGGAATCCCAAATGGAGCAGGGAGGGGCAGGAATCCCACAGGGATCTGGGTGGGAAGCGGGGAACAAGCAGGAATCCCACAGGAATCCCTGTAGAAAGGGGTGAAGGGGCAGGAATCCCAACAAATTCATGTGGGAAGGGCAGGAATCCCAAAGGGATCTCTGTGGGATGGACAGGGATCCCACACAAATCCATGTGGGAAGGGCAGGAATATTGCCCGGATCCCCGTGGGAAGGGGAGAAGGGGCAGGAATGCCTGACAGATCCCTGTGGGCAGGGCAGGGATCCCACAGGGACCCGTGTGGGCAGGGCAGGGATCCCTCGCGCTCCCTGCGGCCGGGGCAGTGCCCGGCAGGCTGTGCCCCGCTCCGCGCCGTCCCGCCCGCTCACTGCTGGCGTTCCAGGCCGCGCTGGGGCTGACGACCCGGGCAGGGCACGGCAAGGCCCGGGCCCGATGCCAGCAGCGCTTTCCACCTTTCCCCACGCATCGCGGCCCCGAGCAGGGCTTTGGGCAGAGCTGGCGGCCCCACGGCCACGGCCCCGGCCCGGGCCCAGCGCGGCCCCGCCATGGCGGCCTCGCCCCGCTCCGGGCCGCCCGTCGCCATGGCAACCGCTGAGGGGTGAAGGGGCGGTGCCGCCGCCCCGCAGCGATTGGTGCGCGCTGCTGCCACTCAAGCGCGCGGATCCTGCACGTCTGTTCATTGGTTTGGGAAGCTGTCACTCAGTGATAGCGTTGCGCGCTATTGGGTGGGCGTGCTGTCAATCAATCACGGAGAGGGGCGAGCCGTGCTTCTCCGTTTCTGATTTCTCTTTGGCTGGGGTGCGCCGAGCGCGAGGGCCGCCCGCGCCTCCTCGCGGGCCCATTGGTCACTTCGCCTGCCCATCAAAGCGGCGCCGGGGAGGCGGGAGGAACTCTCCGCCGCCCGCTTCCCATTGGCCCGCGCCGCGCTCTCGCCTGCCCTCGGCGGGCGGTGATTGGCGGCGGCGCCGCGCGAGGCGGGCGGGGGGGGGCGGCCGGGGCGGGGAGCGGGAGCGGCGGCGGCGGCGGGGCCGGAGCGGCGGCGGAGCCCGGCGGGTACCGGCGGGGGCGGAATCTGCGGCGGAGGGTGCGGGGGGGGAGGTGTGGAGGGGCGGGTGGCGGCGGCGGCGGCGGCGCGCGCGGGGCGGGGCGGGGCGGGCGGCGCTGAGGGGGACGGCGGGGCCGCGGGAGCGCGCGCGCGGGTGGGGCGGGGTCACGTGGCCGCGCCGGACCCGGGGGGGGGGGTGCGAGGTCACGTGGGGCCTTAAAGGGCCCCGGGAACGGGGAGAGCACGTGGGACCCCCCAAAAACCGGGGGACCCCCCCCAAAACCCGGGGACCCCAAAAACCGGGGACCCCCAAACCGGGGACACCCCAAAATCGGGGAGCCCCCCAAAAACCGGGGACCCCCAAAACCGGGGAGCCCCAAAATCGGGGATCCCCAAACTGGGGACCCCTCCAAAACCGGGGAGCCCCAAAAACCGGAGACCCCAAAAACCGGGGACCCCTCCAAAACCGGGGACCCCCAAACCGGGGACACCCCAAAATCGGGGACCCCCCCAAAAACTGGGGACCCCCAAAACCGGGGAACCCCAAAACCGGGGATCCCCAAACTGGGGACGCCCCCAAACCGGGGCCCCCAGCTCCGCGCCGCGCTGCCGGTGTTCCGGGGAGAGCCCCGGCCCGGCGGGGCCGCGCCGAGCCGGGAAGCGCAGCCGGGAAGCGCAGCCGGGAAGCGGAGCCGGTTCCTTCGGGACGCAGCAGCCCCGGAGTAGCGGGGGCCGCGGAGCCGGAGGCGGCTCGGCCGAGGCAGGAGAGCCGGAATTGGGGCGGAACGGGCCGGTTGTGGCGGGGGAAGGCGCCGGGCCAGCAGGGTGGTGCCCGGTGTTACCGTGTTTGCTCTCTGGTTACAGCGCAGCTGCTGATGAAATCGCAGCCGGCAGCGTTGGAGTCTTTGGACCTTCCCATGCTCGGGACCTTTGACTCATAAAGGGCTCCGGGAAGAGCGGCGGGGGCAGGAGAGGAGCGGAGCCCGAGCGGAGCGGGGCGGCTGCGGGAGCGGGACGTCGCTGCATGAGGAGCGCTCGGCCAGTAAGTGCCACCGAGGCCGGGATTCCGCGTGCTCTGCGGGACACAGACAGCACGGAGGGCGAGGGTGGAGCTGCTGGGGAGCGTCCCGGGCTGGAGCTTTGATTTTCTGCCCTTCTCCACGCACCAATTTCCTGGCTTTTCAGAGGAAAACCGAGCCTCGTTGAGCTAAGGACCTTTTGGGAGCGTTCTTTAAACTTTTCTCCCGGCTTCCAGCTGTGCCCTGGAGGGCAGAGCTGATTGTTTGAAAGTGGGGCAGAGCAGAGCCAAACCCACCCAACCTGTTGTGTGGAGGCTGCACCCTGTGCCAGCTCCTGCTCTCCATCCCCAGCCTCAATCCTTGTTTATCTTCATTTGGTTTTAAATTTCCCCCCGCCAGCTCCTTGTTGTCCATCTCTACTCTCAATCCTTATTTTTCTTCTTTTTTAAAAACTTTTCCCCTTGTCAGCTCCTTGTTGTCCATCCCCACTCTCAATCCTTATTTTTCTTCTTTTTTTTTAAATTTTTCTCCCCGCCAGCTCCTTGCAGTCCATCCCCACCCTCAAACCTTGCTTTTCTTTATTTCTTTTTAAATTTTTCCCCCTGCCATCTCCTCGCTGTCCATCCCCACCCTCAATCCTTGTCTTTTTAATTTGTTTTTTTGGTTTTTCCCCCTGCCATCTCCTCGCTGTCCATCCCCACCCTCAAACCTTGCTTTTCTTTATTTCTTTTTAAATTTTTCCCCCTGCCATCTCCTCGCTGTCCATCCCCACTCTCAAACCTTGCTTTTCTTTATTTCTTTTTAAATTTTTCCCCCTGCCATCTCCTCGCTGTCCATCCCCACCCTCAATCCTTGTCTTTTTAATTTGTTTTTTAGTTTTTCCCCCTGCCATCTCCTCGCTGTCCATCCCCACCCTCAAACCTTGCTTTTCTTTATTTCTTTTTAAATTTTTCCCCCTGCCATCTCCTTGCTGTCCATCCCCACCCTCAATCCTTGTCTTTTTAATTTCTTTTTAAATTTTTCCCCCTGCCATCTCCTCACTGTCCATCCCCATCCCCAATCCTTGTCTTTTTAATTTGTTTTTTAGTTTTTCCCCCTGCCATCTCCTCACTGTCCATCTGCATCCTCAATCCTTGCTTTTCTTTATTTCTTTTTCAATTTCCCCCTGCCATCTCCTCGCAGTCCATCCCCCCCTCAATCCTCACTCCCCTTTTTCTTTTCTAACCTTTCTAACCTTTTCTAACCCCGTTCCCCCTGGCAGAGATGCTGTCCCTGAAGAAGTACTTCACGGAGGGCCTGATCCAGTTCACCATCCTGCTGAGCCTGGTGGGCGTGCGCGTGGACGTGGACAGCTCGCTGGGCGCGCGGCTGCCGCCGCTGCGCGAGATCATCCTGGGCCCCAGCTCGGCGTACGCGCCCGCGCCGCTGCACCACCTGCGCGGCACGCTGCGCGGCTACGGCCTGCACCCCAAGAGCGTGCAGCTGGACTCCTCCTTCGGCGCCCGCCGCCTGCTCAGCCAGGTGCGCGCCCTGGACAGGCTGCGCGTGCCCAGCACCGAGCTCAGCGCCTGGCTGGTGCACCGCGACGCCGACGGCGCGCAGCCCGGCGCCGGCGGCGCGCGGCAGGACGGCGCCGGCGACAGGGACGGCGCGGCCGAGCAGGGCTTCGGGGAGGAGCTGGAGGACTTGGGAGCCGTGGCAGCGCCCGGCAGCGGAGATCTCACCAAGGAGGTAGGAGCAGAGGGGCTCTGGGGTGTTGTGTTTGGGCTCGGCGTGGGCGTTGCTCGGGGGCGGCGCAGTCCCGGCGCGGGGCTGGGTTTGGGTGATCCCAGGGTGATCCCGGGCTGGTTTTCCCTTTTTGTCTGCTCTGTCCTGGCTCCAGAGGAGCAGTGAAAGGAGGGGGAAGGAGCTGGGGCCCTCGTGACTCTGGGGATTGGGAAAGCCAGCAATCCAGCTGGGAAATAAACAGGGGTGTTGGGAAAGAGCCCTGGCCCAGGTGTGGAGCAGGTGGTTGGGTTGCTGGGCTGGAGCCCGGCCAGGAGCCTGCTCCTACTCAGCTTTCCTCCCCAGGAGCCTGCTCCTCACTCAGTTCTCCTCCCCAGGAGCCTGCTCCTCACTCAGTTTTCCTGCCAAGAATTCAGTTCCTCACCCAGTTTTCTTCCCCAAAGTTCAGTTCCTCACTCAGTTTTCCTGCCCAGAATTCCCTTCCTTGCTCAGTTTCCCTCCTCAGGAGCCTTTTCCTCACTCAGTTTTCCTGCCCAGAATTCCCTTCCTTGCTCAGTTTCCCTCCTCAGGAGCCTTTTCCTCACTCAGTTTTCCTGCCCAGAATTCCTGTTGGCTCAGTTTTCCTGCCCAGCTGGCTGGGCAGAGCTGGGCTGGGAGGGGTTTGGTTTTCCTGCTCGAGCCAGGACCGTTGGGAAGGCCGGGATGCCATTCCAGGCCCCGGGAGCTGCTGCTGTGCCCGTGGCACATCCCGGGTTCCGTGGGGCTGGTCCATGTGCCCAGGTCCTTCCAGGGTCAAGGAATAGGGGGTCAGTGCTCATCCATGTCCCCGGGTCCTTCCAGATCTATGGAATGCAGGTGTCAATGGTGGTTCCATGACCTCAGTCCTTGCAGGTCCATGGAATGGGGCTGTCAGTTGTGTTCCATGTCCCCAGGTCCTTGCAGGTCCATGGAATGGGGCTGTCAGTGTTAATTCCCAGCCTTGGCTCCTTCCAGGTCCATGGAATGGGGCTGTCAGTGCTGATCCATGTCCCCAGGTCCTTCCAGGGTCAGGGAATGGGGTGTCAGTGGTGGTTCCATGGCCTTGGGTCCTTCCAGGGCTGTCAGTGCTGATCCATGTGCCCAGGTCCTTCCAGCATGGCTCTGCCCTCCCAGCCGGACACCAGGAGCCGCTGGCATTGCTGCAGCAGGGATTGGGGTCGGGATTGGGATCAGGATCAGGATTGGGATCAGGGTTGGGATCAGGATCAGGATCGGGATCGGGATTGGGATCAGGATTGGGGTCGGGATCAGGATCAGGGTCAGGATCGGGATTGGGATCAGGATTGGGGTCGGGATTGGGATCAGGATCAGGATTGGGATCAGGGTTGGGATCAGGATCAGGATCGGGATCGGGATTGGGATCAGGATTGGGGTCGGGATCAGGATCAGGGTCAGGATCGGGATTGGGATCAGGATTGGGATTGGGATCAGGATCAGGATTGGGATCAGGGTTGGGATCAGGATCGGGATCGGGATCGGGATCAGGATTGGGGTCGGGATCAGGATCAGGATTTTGATCGGGGTCGGGCTGTGGGGAGCGCAGCGAGCGCCGCAGGCACAGAGCCGGAGGTGGTGGAGCAGCAGGCCCTGGCAATGCCATGCCCGTGTCCCTGCCTGTTCCCGGCATCCATCCCCAGGGGAAAGCCCCGCTCTGGGCTGGGCTGGCGGCTCGACCTTGGAGGTGCCAGAGGGACACGGGGCCGAAGGCCGCCCCTCCTCTGCCGGGGATTCCCAGCCGGGATGGGATCGCTGGGTGCTGGCCTTGTGCAAGGTCACTGCTGGAGGCTCCGCCGCCCTTCCCGGCTCGGGGATTCCTGCCGAGGCAGGGAAACCGGGCTCGGATCTTGGGAATTCGGGCGAGGCCTCCCCGGGCCCGGCTGTGCCGGGAGGGGAACCCGGGGATGGGGAGGGGCGGGTGGGGGAGGGCTGCGGCCGCACCTTCCCAGTCCGGCCCTTCCTCATCCGCCCCCGTCCTCGGGGCTCTTTGCCTTAATTTCCCCTGATCCCGGTTTTCCTCCATCCCCTCTCCCTCCAGGGCTCTGTTTTCCATGATTTCCCCTCCAATTCCAGCTTTTCCTCCATCCCCTCAGGGCTCTTTTCCATGATTCTCCCCCAATCCCCAATCCCGGGTTTTCCTCCATCCCTGTCACTCTCAGGGCTCTGTTTTCCATTTTTTACCCCCAATCCCAGTTTTTCCTCCATCCCTGTCACTCTCAGGGCTCTGTTTTCCATTTTTTACCCCCAATCCCGGGTTTTCCTCCATCCCTGTCACTCTCAGGGCTCTGTTTTCCATTTTTTACCCCCAATCCCGGGTTTTCCTCCATCCCTGTCACTCTCAGAGCTCTGTTTCCCATTTTCCCCCCCGATCCCGGTTTTCCTCCCCCCGGGGCTGTTCTCCCGTTCCCGGAGCCGCTCCGGGAAATCCCGTCCGTCCCTGCCCGGCCCGGTCCCGCCGGGCTCGCCGCTCCCGCGTTCCCATTCCGGGGGTTTCGGGGTGCGATTTTCCACCGGGGGCCGCGGGTCCCCCCGGGAGTGCCGGGAGCTCCGCCTGGGGCTGCGGGCGGCTCCGGGGCCGGCCTGGAAATTTTTCCATGACTTTTCCCGGCACGTTGCGACTCGCGGTGGGTTGTGCGCGGTCCAGGCGCGACCTTGCCGGGGGAATACGGGCGATATAAATAATTTCGGGAAGCTGGAACTCGCTCCGGGAATGCTGTGCGGGGTTTTTTTTTTTTTTTTTTCCTTTCCTTTTTGGGCGTTGCAGCACCCGGAGAGCGGGCGGGGCGGGAGGGGAATTATGAAATCCACTTGATTTTTATCCCACGGATAAAAAAATGCCCGTTTTGAGCCGGGGCTGGAGACAAAGCTGGGATTAAATCCCGGCGCTTCCCTCTGCAGCATTGGGGGTGGGGAGGGCGGCGGGGGCGCCGTGCCCGGGGCCGTTTCCACAACACCAGGATAAAAATACGCGGGGCATGTGATGAGCGGCGGGGGCTCGGCGCGGCCCCCCCGGCCGGGGATCTCCTTACACTTGGCCGCGGTTACCGGGCCGGGCGTGCCCGGGGCGAGGAGCCCCGGGGCGGGAGGGGAGGGGGCGCCCGGGGGTCGCGCACTCCGGGCCGGGCCGGGCCGGGGGGTCCCGGGGCCAAGGTGACCCCGGCAGTGCGGGCTGGGCCCGGGGGTCCCGGCGTTCCCCGCCCCCATTCCCGTTCCCGGTGCGGCGCGGGCGGGGCCGGGGGGGGGGGGGCGGCCCCGCTGCGCCAGGGCGGGGGCGCGGCCCGGTGGGCGCCGCGCGGGCGCTGATTGGCTGAGCCGGCTGCCCCCGCCGGCGCTGATTGGCCAGGGCGGCGGCCCCCATTGGCGCTGATTGGTCGTGGCCACCGCCCGGGGCGGGGCGGGGCCGTCGGCGGAGGGGGCGTGGCTCGGGAGCGCCGCATCCCGGCGGGGAGGGGGCGTGGCCTGGCGGAGGGGGCGGGGCTTGGCGGCCGCCGCAGCCGGGAACGGCGGGGGGAGGGCGGGGGGGGGGGCGGCCCCGCCGAGCCCCTCCCGGTCCCTCCCGAGCCCCTCCCGGCCCCGCCGAGCCCCTCCCGGCCCCGCCGAGCCCCTCCCGGCCCCGCCGCCCGCCCGGGGCCGCCGCCGCAGCCACAGCAGCATCCTCCGCACCGGGGGCGGGGGCGGCTGCTGCCGCCGCAGCGGGGCCGCGCGGGCACCTGTGGCCGGTGGGGCGGAGCGGAGCGCGGCTCCCCCCGCCGCTGCCGCCGCCGCCGCCGCCGCCCCGGCCGGCGATGCGTGCGCGGCGCCGCGCCCCGGCCAGCCCGCCCCGCCGCCGCCTCCTCCTCCTCTTCCTCCCCCGGGGACCATGATCGGCGTGCGCCGCGGCCCGGGCGGCAGCTGGGGACATGAGAAAGGTACCGGGGCCGCCGCGAGGAGCGCGGGGCTGCGGGGGGTGCCCGGGGGGCTGCGGGCAGGGGCCCGGCGGAGCGGCGGCGGCTCAAGTTGCATCAGGTGGGTGGGAATGCGGGGATTTTCCTGCCACCCCACCCCTTATGCAAATGGCCGGGATGGCACCACGGGCTGATGCAAGGCGGGCACGGCGCAGCCAGCGCCGCGCCGCGGGCCCGGGCGGCCCCCGCCGCCTCCCCCGGCGGCCATGGGCGGCCGCGGGCGGCGGGCAGGGCAGCGCCGGCCATGCGGAGCCCGCAGAGCCGCTCCCGGCCGGCCCGCGGGGCCCCGGGGCAGCGGCCATGGGCGGCCGAGGGGGGCCCGGCGGGTGGGCTGCGGGCCGGGCGGGGGGTCCCTGGGGAGGGGCCGCTGGGTGGGGACCCCCCCAGGCCGGGGGGCTGAGGGAAATGTGGTCTGTTTTGCAGGACATCGATTTGATTGACATCCTGTGGAGACAGGATATTGATCTCGGCGCTGGGCGAGAGATCTTTGACTACAGCCACCGTCAGAAAGAGAGCGAAGTGGACAAAGAGCTGAGCGATGGGAGGGAGCGCGGGGACAGCTGGAGGAGTGCAGGGAATGAGGTCTTGGATAGAACCCCGCTAGTTGATGGAGAGACCGGGGAGAGTTTCCCTGCGCAGGTAACGCCCCGGGCCGGGGCTGCGCTCCCCTCCCGCGGCCGTGCCCGTGCCTGCGCGGGGCTGCCCCAGCCCAGCAGCGCCAGGCTTTGCCCAGCAGGGCTCGGGCAGGGCCGCAGCGTGCCCCCAGGCCGGAGGGGCAGCAGGGACAGCAGGGACAGCAGGGACAGCGGCTGGCGCTCTCCCCAGCCCGGAGCGGGCGGCTGGAGCCAGCACAGGAGCGCTGGGTGGGGCTCTGGCTCTTTTCGGATGCGCTGTGAGCCAGCCCTGCTGGAAGGGAGCTGGTTCCTCCTAAGCAGCACCTGCCCAAGGCCACGCTCCCAGCCCGTGTGTTTGCTGTGCCCCCAGGTGCCCGGAGCGGAGGATCAGACAGCCCTGTCCCTGGAGGAGTGCCTTAGGCTGCTGGAGGCCACCTTCCCCTTCGGGGACAATTCCGAGGTGAGCCCACGGGGTGGATCCCCAGGCTCTCGCTGGGGTTTTGTGCCTCCTGTGCTTCTCCTGCAGCAGCAGATTGGGTTTGGCTGCTCCAGGCGGCTCCAGGCACCCTGCGGAACCACGCGGGGAGGGGGGGCTGTGGTTAATTAAAACCTCCTGGCTTTGCTCCTCGTTAGTTCACGGCAAAGTGGGCTGGGCTGGGGGGTGGCTGCATCCCTGAGCATCCATCACTGAGCATCCTTCCCTGAACATCCCTGAACGTCCCTGAGCATCCCTGAGAATCCCTGAGCATCCCCGAGTGTCCATCCCCGAGTGTCCCCAAGTGTCCCTGCTCATCCCCGAGCGTCCCCGAGGTGCCAGCCCTGATTCCCTGGCGTGCTCAGTTCCCAGCTGCGGATGTCTCCGCCCTGAGCGAAGCCGTGCCCGGGCAGAGCCGAGCCCCGGGCGGCCCCCCCAGCCTGCTGTCCCCCCTGCTGGCCGAGACCGAGTCGCCCTTCGACCTGGAGCAGCAGTGGCAGGACCTGATGTCCATCATGGAGATGCAGGTGAGCTCCGGGAGGGGCGGTGTGACTTCGGGTCCCGGCCCGCGCGGTGACACCGTGCCATCTTCCGTGTGGGAAGTGACACCGTGCCATCTTCCGTGTGGCACGGTGACACCGTGCCATCTTCCGTGTGGGATCTGGAAGCTCCTCGGCCCCGGGGCTCCCCCACCGAGCTGTGCCCGCGTCTCTTGCAGGCCATGGAGGTGAACACGAGCACGAGCGCCGAGAGCCTCTACGGTGGCACCGGCGGGGACCTCCTGGCGTCCAACTACAGCCTGGCCCCCGGCACGCCCATCAACCAGAACGTCAGCCTGCATCAGGCCTCGCTGGGCAGCTGCTCCCAGGACTTCTCCCTCTTCAGCTCAGACATCGAGAGCCCCTCCATGGCGGGCGGCTCGGCCCTGCTGCAGCTGGCGCCCGACAACTCCACCGGCCTCAACAGCACCTTCGGCTCCACCAACCTGAGCGGGATCTTCTTCCCGCCCCAGATGAACAGCACGGGGAACGAGACGGCCGGGCCCGAGCTGCCCGACCCCCTGGGAGGGCTGCTGGACGAGGCCATGCTGGACGAGATCAGCCTGATGGACTTGGCCATCGAGGAGGGCTTCAACCCCGTGCAGGCCTCGCAGCTGGAAGAGGAGTTCGATTCCGACTCAGGTCTTTCCCTGGATTCCGGCCACAGCCCCGCGTCCCTGAGCAGCTCCGAAGCCTCGTCCTCGTCGTCCTCTTCCTCTTCATCCTCCTCCTCCTCCTCGTTTTCCGAGGAAGGCGCCGTGGGCTACAGCTCGGACTCGGAGAACGTGGACTTTGAGGAAGCGGAAGGGGCGGTTGGCTACCAGCCAGAGTACAGCAAGTTCTGCCGCATGAGCTACCAGGACCCGGCGCAGCTCCATTACCTGCCTTACCTGGAGCACGTTGGCCACAACCACACCTACAACATGGCCCCGGGCGCCCTGGACCCCGAGGAGCCCAAAGCGCCCGGCGCCGGCAAGAAGAGCGGCAAGGAGAAACCGTCCGAGCTGCTGGACAAGCAGCTGAGCCGCGACGAGCACCGCGCCAGGGCCATGAAGATCCCCTTCACCAACGACAAGATCATCAACCTGCCCGTGGAGGAGTTCAACGAGCTGCTGTCCAAGTACCAGCTGAGCGAGGCCCAGCTCAGCCTCATCCGCGACATCCGCCGGCGCGGCAAGAACAAGATGGCCGCCCAGAACTGCCGCAAGAGGAAGCTGGACACCATCCTCAACCTGGAGCGCGACGTGGAGGAGCTGCAGCGCGACAAGTCCAAACTGCTCAGGGAGAAGGTGGAGTTCCTCAAGTCCATCCGGCAGATGAAGCAGAAGGTGCAGAGCCTGTACCAGGAGGTGTTCGGGCGGCTGCGGGACGAGCAGGGCCGGCCCTACTCGCCCAGCCGGTACGCGCTGCAGTACGGCAGCGACGGCAGCGTGCTGCTGATCCCGCGTGCGCCCGCGCCCGCCGAGCCGCAGCCGCGGCGCCAGGAGCGCAAGCAGAAGGACAGGAGGAAGTGAAGGCGGCGGCGGAAGGGAGAGCTGGGATGAGGGCCGAGCCTGGAAGTGCTTGCGGAGGGAACTTTGATGCCTTCTTATCCGATTCTGTCTTCTCGAACCGCACGCGGCGCCGGCGGCGCGCGCCGGGGACTCTGCGGGAGCGGCCGTCCCAGAGCGGGGGACGGAGCCCAGCCCAAGCCCAGCTGCCACCGGCCACCCCCGGGGTGCTGGGAGAGCAGGGACGAGCTGGCATCGCTGCTGGGGAGGTTGGCACGAGGTGGATAAAACAAAAAACAAAAAAAAACAAAAAAAAAATCCCACAAAAAAACAAACTACTGTTAGGAACTGGCTTTAAGTAAGAGAAAAAAACAAAAAACAAGAAAAAAAAGAGATTTAAGTGAATGGACTTCAAACCAAGTTATAGGAGAGACGTTTTTCTGAACTTCCAAAGTTCTGTGATTTCAGGTAGCTGGTTGTTTTTCTTTTTTTTTCCCCTTTTTTTTTGGTTCTTTTTGGTTTCTTTTTCCCTTTCTTCCTTTCATCCCGACCCCGTTTTTGCCATCGGTGTGTGTGAGATATTCCAGATTTCTCCTTCCTCGATGGGAGATCAGACCAGGGCACACGTGGAGAGACACAAAAAGTGGCGTGACTTCCATTAACCCTTTCCAGCCCGAGGAAGAGCAGAGCCAGGGGCGACTCCCATTAACCCTTTCCTGCCTGAGGAAGCTCAGAGCCAGGGGAAAGGGCAAGAAATCCATCCTGGGAGAAAGGACAAGGAGGGGGATCCCCGCCGAGCTTTGGGGTGGGGAAGGGAGGGAGGGAGGAGCAGGAGCCCTTCCTGAGCACTCAGCCCCCGCCGGCTTCTCCTGGAAGGAATTTTGGGTCAGGAACAGCACAAGGGGAGCGCTGGGACCCCGATGCCAGCCTCAAGCCCAGCCTTGGGGTGTCACCTCGAGCATTAAACAGCTGTAGGTCCCCGTCCTGTAACCACGCTTGGGTTTTTGGGGGTTCCAGCCTCGATTTTTTCCTCCCCCTTTTAGGGTCTAGAAGTGCTTGTGTTGAGTAAAAAACAAACAACGAAAAAAACCTAAAAAAATTACAAAAAAAAAAAGAAAAAAAAGCCAAAAAAAAAGGGAGAAGCCCAACCGTTCAAAGCTGCTCAATGTTCTCTTTGCCATAAAGATTCCGTGTAACCGTGTGATCACATTATAGGATTCTCTTCTGTCCCTAGAGCTGTTGGTCTGACTTCCTTTGTTTTTCAGGAGGGGGGTGGGGGTAGTGCCTTGATCACTGTCAGGTCTCCACACCTCGGAGACCATCCTAGAGCTGTATTTCCATATAGCACAGCTGGGAGTGTTCTGACTTTACCAGCAACCAGAAAAAAATAGAAATAAAAAAAAAAAAGGAAAAAAAAGCTTAAAAAAAGAAATAAAAGAAATAAAATGAAAATAACGGCTTTTCCGAGCCAGTCCTGTGCACGGGATCCGAGCAGGATCCCAGGGTGGTCCTTCCACCTGGGGAAGCAGCAGGGAAGGCCCGCTGGCAAGATGTGTGTGGGTTTGTGGGAATGTTTTCCAGGATTTTTGGGAATGCTTGGAGCTGGGACTGGCCGGGCGGGAGCCCCGAGCCCCCTCCGGCTGCCCGGGAATGAAGCACAAGTTGGGATGTGGGGAGGTTGGAATGGAGAGAGAGCCCTGTGCGTGTGTTTTAAATTATTTCTTTTTGTTTCCTCTTAGAAACTTTTTTTGATTTGAATGATCTGTGACCTGTCAGGGAGAGAAGAGAGATTGTTGTGAGCACAGGACAAAAAAATAAAAATGGCTTATTCACTGTACCAGCCTCGGCTCCGGGGGTTTGATTTGGGATTTGGGATGAAACTGTGGGAATTTGGGGTTTTTCTGCCATCACAGCAGCTCCAGCTCGGATGGGAGGGAGCTGTTCCAGCCCTGCAGCGGATGGAGAAGGAGGGGAAGAAGGAAGAGAAGAAATAGGAAAAGAAGGAGTGAAAAAAAGTCCACATCAGATCCAGCGGGATCCACACTGAGTCCACACTGGTCCAAGGTGCTCCTGTCTCCTCCGGGTGAAGATTCCAGACATTCCTTAGGGCCGGGCTTAGGGTGGGACCCCAGCTGGAGACAGCCCCCCAAGGATTCCCTGGGGTGGTGCAGGGAGCTCAGGGGAAGGGATCCACTGCAGGGCTCCAGCCTCCAGCTTCCGTCCTCTTCCTCCAGGAGCCACCATCCTCCTCCAGGAGCCACCATCCTCCTCCAGGAATCATCATCTTCCTCCAGGAGCCACCATCCTCCTCCAGGAGCCACCATCCTCCTCCCGAAATCATCTTCCTCCAGGAGCCACCACCATCCTTCTCCAGGAATCATCATCTTCCTCCAGGAATCATCATCTTTCTCTGAGAGTCCCCAACCTCCTCCAGGAGCCATCTTCCTACTCCAGGAGCCACCATCCTCCTCCAGGAATCATCATCTTCCTCCAGGAGCCACCACCATCCTTCTCCAGGAATCATCATCTTTCTCTGAGAGCCCCCAACCTCCTCCAGGAGCCATCTTCCTCCAGGAATCTTCCTCCAAGAACGCCCATCCTCCAGAACCATCCTTCTCCAAGAACATCTGTCTTCCTCCAGGAGCCACCATCCTCATCCAAGAACCATCATCATCCTCCGAGACCCCTCTTCCTCCTCCAGGAGCCATTATCCTCATCCAAGAACCATTCCCCTCCTCTTCCTCCAGGAACCACCATCTTCCTCCTCCAGGAATCACAATCTTCCTCCTCCTCCAAGAACCTTCCTCCTCCTCCAGGAACCACTGTCCTCCTCCTCCAGGAATCACAATCTTCCTCCTCCAAGAACCTTCCTTCTTCTCCTCCTCCTCCAGGAAGCACCATCCTACTCCTCCAGGAATCACCATCATCCTCCTCCTCCAGGAGCCGTTATCCAAGAACCATTCCCCTCCTCATCCTCCAAGAACCACCATCTTCCTCCGAGAACCCTACTCCTCCAGGAACCACCTTCCTCCTCCTCCAGGAACCAGCGTCCTCCTCCTCCAGGAACCATCATCGTCCTCCTCCAGAAACCACCTTCCTCCTCCTCCAGGAATCACCATCTTCCTCCTCCAAGAACCACCATCCTCCTTCTCCAAGAATCACCATCTTCCTCCTCCCCCAAGAACCTTCCTCCTCCTCCTCCAGGAACCACCATCTTCCTCCTCCAGAAACCACCATCCTCCTTCTCCAAGAATCACCATCCTCCTCCTCCCCCAAGAACCTTCCTCCTCCTCCTCCAGGAATCACAACCTTCCTCCTCCAAGAACCCTCCTCCTCCTCCAGGCGAGCAGGAGCCGCCCCCAGCGCCCTCCTCCCCAAAGCTCTGCCCTCCAGAGCCCCTCAGAGCCCCCGGCAGAGCGGGCGCGAGAAGGAACCGAAGGTCACTTACCCACCTGAGGTGCTGGCAGCTCCCTCCACGCCCCAGTGCAGGGCTCGGGGCTCTGGCTCAGCCTCTTCTGCAGGTGGAGGCCAAAACAAACCCAGAACCTTCTGCAAAGCTCTAACCTGGCTGGGGCTCACCTTCCCTCCGTGTCCTGCTCTACCTGGGCACTCCTCACTGGAGGAAAGGGAGCAAGGTAAAGAAAAGATTAAGAAAAGAGTAAAAAAGTTTTTAAAAAAAATTTAAAATCAGGATTATAAATCTAAAATTTTATTGAGACCAAAAAAAAAAAAAAAATCAAAACGAAACAAAAAAACCAAAATAAAAACTGGACAGAGCTCGGTATGAAGTTAAAATCCAAACACGAACTTTTACATTTGCACACGGATTTTTGCACAGGAACCCAAACACATGCTCATAAAAAAGGTTTGTACAATGCACGTCGAGATCCCACCCCTGGAGTCACTTAAATAGTTCAGGATTCGGGAAAGAAATCTGATTTCAAAAATCAAAACCCGCCCCAAGGTTCTGGGAATGCAGCTCCCAGCCTCGCTCTGGGCAGAAACTGGGACTGACTGGAATTTTCCTTGTGCTGCTCTTGGTTCCTCTCCCTCCCACATTCCCTCCCTGCTGGCTGGGCAGGAAAATCCAGAGTGGGAAAAGAATGAGTGGTCAGAAATTCAGGAAATCTCTTTTTTTTTCGGGATTCCCCCCCCCCCAATTTGGAGAAATAGCACCTTAGAACAGAAAAAAAAAAAGGGTTAAAAAGGCAATAAAAGGGTTAAAATTCATCCCCCCCCCATACAATGCACGTGTCAGGAGTGGCAGTTCTGCTGCAGGACGATACAGAATCACAAAGTTGCATTTTCACAAAGTCTCCCCTTCGTCCCCTCCCACCCCAAAAGTTCCCTCCCCCCCTTCCCCAAAAGTTGCCCCTAAAAATCGCTCGAGGATCAGCTCTGGAGATTTTGGACATTCACAGTTTCAGTGTCTCTGTCCCCAGTTCTGGCAGCAATTCTGGGAACTTCTCCCTTTCTCCCTTAATTTTTTTTATCCATTGATTTTCTTTGCTGAATTCGGGTTTTTTTAGGAAAAAAAACCCCGAATTCAGGTTCTTTTTTTTAAAAAAAGCAACCCCAAAAATATGGAAACAATCTGGGAATGTCATCACCAGACATTATTTCCCTCCTTGATTAAAAGTGATTGAATTCCCCCCAAAATCCCTCCCTTCCTTCCCAAAGGATAACACCAGGAAAAAGCCAAGAAAAAAAAAAGAAAATTAAGAAAAAAAAGGAAAATAAAAGGAAAATAGAAATCCGAATCAGAAGACCTACACACATGCTACGCCTTAAAAATGCAGAGTTAACACTATTGGGAACCAGGCTGGGGCTGTGGGATGGGCTCTGCAGGGGAAGCAGGATCCACCTGCACTCCCAATCCCAATCCAATCCCAATCCCAATCCCAATCCCCGGCCCGGCCATCCCGGCGAGTCCTTCATGGAAGGGGCTTTGCTTCCGCTCCCACTGCTTTGAGACCCCTCCCCACCCCAAATTCCCACCCCGTCCCAAGCTTTCCAAATCCCCTATTCTCCCTCCCCCCGTCCCCGCTGGAATCTGGAATTCCAGGGGATCCTGCTGGGAACCTGGACACGGCCGGGAGCAGAGGAGCGGCTGCAGGGCACAGAAACTGGGCTGGGGGGCTCTTCCAAGGGCACCTCCAGACCCCTCCTTTGCTCACACCCCACAAAAGTTCGGATCGTCTTCCCAAAAAAAACCCCCAAAGCTGCCCGGAGCGGGGGCACCAGGGCTTAGTTCTTGTCCTCTTTCTTGTCATCGTCCTCTGAGGGGTAGGAGTGCCATGTCAACCTCTCCTCGTAGAACGAGATCACCACCTGCGGGCACTTGATGTTGGCCTCCTTGGCGGGCACCAGGTCGGCCTCGTCAGAGTTCTTCCTGCAGGGGAACAGCAGGAGAATGGAGGTCCTGAGGGGCTCTGGATGTCCCACACACCCCTAACCCTGACCCTAAACCCTAACCCTAAACCTGACCCTAAACCCTAACCCAGGTCGGCCTCGTCAGAGTTCTTCCTGCAGGGGAACAGCAGGAGAATGGAGGTCCTGAGGGGCTCTGGATGTCCCACACACCCCTAACCCTGACCCTAAACCCTGACCCTAAACCTTAACCCTGACCCTAAACCCTAACCCTGACCCTAAACCCTAACCCTAAACCTGACCCTAACCCTTAACCCTAACCCAGGTCGGCCTCGTCAGAGTTCTTCCTGCAGGGGAACAGCAGGAGAATGGAGGTCCTGAGGGGCTCTGGATGTCCCACACACCCCTAACCCTGAACCTAACCCTGACCCTGACCCTAACCCCTAACTCTGACCCAGGTCGGCCTCGTCAGAGTTCTTCCTGCAGGGGAGAGGACAGGGACTCAGCAAGGGGGGACAGCAGGAGTGGAGGACAGCAGGAGAATGGAGGTCCTGAGGGGCTCTGGATGTCCCACACACCCCTAACCCTGACCCCTAACCCTGACCCTGACCCTAAACCCTGACCCTAAACCTTAACCCTAACCCAGGTCGGCCTCGTCAGAGTTCTTCCTGCAGGGGAACAGCAGGAGAATGGAGATCCTGAGGGGATCTGGATGTCCCACACACCCCTAACCCTGAACCTAAACCCTGACACTAAATCCTAACCCTGACCCTTGGCGGGCACCAGGTCGGCCTCGTCCGAGTTCCTCCTGCAGGGGAGAGGACAGGGACTGAGCGAGGGGGACAGCAGGAGAATGGAATTCCCTGGGTGTCCCACAGACCCCTAACCCTGACCCCTTATCCTGAACCTAAACCCTGACCCTGACCCTAAACCCTAACCCTGACCCTGGCCCTTGGTGGGCACCAGGCCGGCCTGGTCTGAGTTGTTCTTGGGGTGTGAGAGGAAAGGGAAGTCAGGGAGGGGAGAAAAGGAGGAATGGGAAAAACCAGGGACCAGAAGGGGAATGGAATTCCTGAGGGGCTCAGGATGTCCCACACCCTGACCCTGACCCCAAACCCTAAACTTAAACCCTGACCCTTCCCTGGGATCAGAGTCTCCTGTCCCCTCCTGTCAGGGACCTCAGAAGGTCCCTCCTGATCCCTCTTTTCCCCAGGACCAACATTCCCACTCCTGGAGCTCCAAACCCTTCCCTGGCCGTGCTCCAGCCTCTCCTTGGAGCGGCCACGGCACAGAGGGACAGCCCCTGATCCCACACAATTCCTGACGGGATGGATCCACTGGGATGGTGCCCTGGGAGTCAGGGAAGAGGTGCCAGCCCCCCGAAGCCCTCACCACTTCATCAGGAACATCAGCTCCCCGCTGGAATCCGTGGCTCCGATGATTCGCTCCGGCTCGAAGCCTCGGGCGAAGCCTCGCGGTTTCTCCGACTGGAAAAAGGGGAAAAAAGGAGAAAATTCCATTTGTGAACTCCCAGAGTGACATTCCCGGCTCTGGGATGGGCAGGGAGGATCAGGCTGGAATTCCAGGGATGTGGGGATGCTCCCAGGGCTCCAGGAGAGCTGGGAATGTTCAGATGGAGAAGGGAAGGACCCAGGGAGAGTGGGAGAGGGACTGGGATAAGGGATGGAGGGACAGGACACGGGGAACTGGTTAAACTGGGACAGGGCAGGGAACAGACTGGGAAACAAAACTGGGATCAGACTGAGAAACCAGGCTGGGAAACTCGCCAAGCCAGGCTCAGCCATCCCCTCCTTCCTCCCTCCCATTCCTTGAAAAAGCCCCTTGGAATGGCTTTGCCAGGGACCAAAAAAAAAAAAGGCTTTTGCAGGGATTTTCCTCGGAGTCCTTTCTCCAGGATCCCTCTCCAGCCTCACCTCTTCCTTCTTTTTCTTTGGTTTGCTCTCCTCCCCTTTGTCCTCCGTGTCCGACTCGGCCTTGCGCTTGCTGCCCTCGGATTTCTCGCTCTCGTGGGCGGTTTTCTGGGACTGCAGGAATTCCGCGATCAGATCCGGGCAATCCAGGTTCTCCTCGGGCTCCCAGGTGTTGTCCTCGCTGCCAGCAAACACAAATCCCTCGTTTTCCCCAGTTTTCCAGCCCAGAAAATCCCGGGTGTGGCATCACCGGGTGCTGGGGATGTGGGATTTGGGATGGTTGGGCTGATCCGGGTGGGAATGCTGGATCCAATTCCCAGATCCCGACATTCCCCCTGCTGGATCATGGAAACTCTGGGATGTTTATCCAGCTCTTCATCCCAGAGGTTTTCTCAGCTTCCACAGCTGTTTAGGGAATCAAAAATTCCCAAAAAATCCATGCAGTGCTGGCTGGGAAAACTCTGGATTCAGAGCTTGGAGGAAAGGGAGGAAATTCCCTTCTCAGGAGAGAATTCCTTGGATCCCACACTGGGATTGAGGGGGGAATCCCTCCAGGATTTGCTTCCAGGTGGGAATGGGATCTCCCACCCTGGCACACTGGGATTTTCCAGGATTTTCTCTCCCTGGGATGGGAAATCCTTGGGAACACCGGGAGTTTCCCATCCAGGATCTTCTCTCCCTGTCCTGCTGGAGTTCTTTGGGAACACTGCCATTTTCCAGGATTTTCTCTCCCTCTTCACCTGGGATGGGGGAAATCCTTGGGAACACTGAGATTTTCCAGGATTTTCTCTCCCTCCATGCCCAGGATGGGAAATCCTTGGGAACACTGGCATTTCCCTTGGGAACACTGGGATTTACCCATCCCGGATTTTGTTTCCTTGCCCTGCTGCTGCAGTTCTTCGGGAACACCGGGATTTTCCACAGTTTTTACTCCCTGCTCTCCCTGGGGTGGGAAATCCTTGGGAACAGCATGATTTTTGTGGGAACAGTGGCATTTCCCTTGGGAACACTGGGATTTACCCATCCAGGATTTTCTCTCCCTGCCCTGCTGCAGTTCTTCGGGAACACCGGGATTTTCTCCAGTTTTTTCTCCCTGGGGTGGGAAATCCTTGGGAACAGCACGATTTTTGTGGGAACACTGGCATTTCCCTTGGGAACACCGGGATTTCCCTTGGGAGCACGGGGATTCTCCCCTTTTCCCCGGCAGGAGAAGCCCCCAGCAGCCCCCCGGCCCCGCTCCCACGGCGGATCCGGGCGGGAACGGGAATGGGAATGACTCACTCGGAGAAGCCCTTCCACTTGAGCAGGTATTCCACCTTCCCCTTGACCACGCGCCGATCCAGGACTTTTTCCACCACGTACTCCTCCTCCTCCTCCTCCAGCACCTCTTCCACCTTTTTCTTGTTCTGCTTTTTTCCCATTGTGCTGGCCAGCTTCTCCGCTTTCCCGGGCTGCTGCAGGGGGGAGAGGGGGGAAAATCCCGGGTGAGGGGCCAGGGAATGCTGGGATGCACAACTCGGGATCGTGCTCCCTTCTCAGGACACAACTCCTTGGATCCACGCTGGGATGGAGGGGGGAATCCCCCCAGGATGTCTTTCCAGCTGGGAATGGGATATTCCCACCCTGGCACGCTGGGAATTTCCAGGATTTTCTCTCCCTGCCCTGCTGGAGCTCCTTGGGAGCACTGGGATTTTCCCTGGGATGGGAAATCCTCGGGAGAAGTGGGACTTCTGTGAACTCCAGGGGTTTACAGGAACTCAAATTCCATCAGTGCTTAATCCCAATTAATCCCAGGTCACATTCCCAGATCCCAACCTCTCCGTGGTCATTCCCTTGCTGGATCACGGATGCTCTGGGATATTAATCCACCTCTTCATCCCACAGCTGTTTAGGGAACCAAAATTCCTGAAATTCCATCCAGGGCTGGCTGGGAAAACTCTGGATTCAGAGCCAGGAAATCCCTGGATTCCAAGCTGGAAAAACTCTGGATCCAGAGATGGGGAAAGCCTGGATTCTGAGCATTTTGGGATCCATGTTTCCCAGATTCCCACAAGGAATTCCCAAGGCCTGCATTCCAAGCCCACTCCCAGGTGTTTTTTCGGCATTTCCCAGCAGCCCCAGCTGAATTCCGTGGATTCCAGGAGCCCGACCCTCCCCTCCCAATTTCTGGAGGAATTTTGGGATTTATCCCTATTATTTTCCAGTCTTTTTCCCAGCAAATCCCAGAGTTACGCCACCAGAATCCCAATTTTTACCCAGGGATCCCTCTGTTTTACAGGAACACACAGAGCTGCTTCCAAACCCATCCCTGGCATCCCCCCCTTCCACATTCCAGGGAGAATTCCCTTCTTCTCACCCCCAAAATCCCCTTTTCTCCCACCCAAAACTCCCCCACGGGACACCGGGATAACCCCGGCTCCAAATCCGCTTTTTCCTGGGAAAAGCTTTCCCAGCTCCTTCTCCAGACACACAAATCCCGCTGGGATCCCCGAAAAAAAGCTTTCCCAAAAGCTCCCAAAACTCCAGCAGAATTGCCCCAAAACACCTCCTCCTCCGTCCCCAGCGCATTCCCGAGCCCAGCTCCGCCCCAATTCCCGAATTCCCCTCCAAGCCCGGATTCCCGGGATTTTTCCTGCTTCCCGCCAAAAGCTGTCGCTTGTCCCTCCCCATCCCGCTCCCTGCCCGATTCCCGCTTTTCCACCAGACCCCTTCCCCTCACCCAGGGGGCTTGCAGAGCCTGGCCCCCAAAATCACACTTTTCCCTCACAAATCACACTTTTCCCCTCAAAAATCCCGATTTTCCCCTCAAAAATCCCACCTTTCCCCTCACAAATCCCGATTTTCCCCTCACAAATCCCGGTTTTCCCCTCACAAATCCCATCTTTTCCCTCACAAATGCCACTTTTCCCTCACAAATCGCGATTTTCCCCTCATAAATGCCACTTTTCCCTCACAAACCCCATTTTTTCCCTTACAAATCCCATCTTTTCCCTCACAAATCCCGATTTTCCCCTCACAAATCACAGTTTTCCCCTCACAAATGCCACTTTCCCCTCACAAATGCCACTTTTCCCTCACAAATCCCAGTTTTTCCCCTCATAAATGCCACTTTTCCCTCACAAACCCCATTTTTCCCCTCACAAATCCCAGTTTTTCCCCTCATAAATGCCACTTTTCCCTCACAAACCCCATTTTTCCCCTCACAAATCCCAGTTTTTCCCCCACAAATCACAGTCTTTTCCTTCACGAGTCCCACTTTTTCTCCCCTCACAAATGCCACTTTTCCCTCACAAATTCCAGGTTTTCCCCTCACAAATTCCCCCTTTTCCTCCACAAGTCCCACTTTTTTCCCCCCCTCACAAATCCCAGCTTTTTCCCTCAGAAATGCCACTTTTCCCCTCACAAATCCCACTTTTTTCCCCTCACAATTCCCTTTTCCCCTCACAAATCCGTTTTTCCCCCTCACAAATGCCACTTTTCCCTCAGAAATCTCCGTTTCCCCCTCACAAATCCCAGTTTTTCCCCTCACAAATCCAAACCCGTCACTGACCCCCATCACCAAACCCCATCCCCACACCGATCCCCAAATCCCCACTAACGCTTCTCCCGCCTTTTTTCTGACCATCCCTGCACCCCAAAATCCCTCCCTGCCCTGACCCAGCCCCAAATCCCCTCTCTTTCACCCCAAAATCCCTCCCTGCCCTGACCGAGCCCCAAATCCCCTCTCTTTCACCCCAAATCCCCTCTCTATCACCCCAAATTCCCTATCATCCCAAATCCCCTCTCTTTCACCCCAAATCCCTCTCTGCCCTGACCGAGCCCCAAATCCCCTCTCTTTCACCCCAAATCCCCTCTCTATCACCCAAAATCCCTCTCTGCCCTGACCGAGCCCCAAATCCCCTCTCTTTCACCCCAAATCCCTCTCTGCCCTGACCGAGCCCCAAATCCCCTCTCTATCATCCCAAATCCCCTCTCTTTCACCCCAAATCCCCTCTCTAACACCCCAAATCCCCTCTCTGCCCCGACCCCCTCCCCAGATCCCCTCACCCCCTCCCCTCCCCCCACGGCCGCCCCGCCCCCCCCTCACCCCCTCACCACCGACCCCCCCCCCCCCGCCGCCGATCGCCGCCGCGCCCCCCGCTCCCCGCGGCCGGTGCGGGCTCCCCGCTGACCTTGCACAGCCCCGCCGCCGGTGTCCGAGGGAAGGGGCGCGGGGGGCGCGCTCGGGGGTCGGGGGGGGCCCGGGCCTGGCCGCGCTCCGTCCACCGCCCTGAACAAAAGAGCCCGGCCAGCGCCGCTGCCCGCCGCGCGCACCGCGCCTGCGCCGCGCCCGCGCGGGGCGCGCCGGGAGGTGTAGTCCGCGCCGCCGCCGAGCCGCGGTGCGCTCCGCTGCGGGGCGCGGGGTGTGATGGGAGGTGTAGTCCGCGGAGAGCGGCGGCGCTGCGTGCGCGCGAGGGGCGATGGGAGGTGTAGTCTGCCGCGCTCGCGGGGCTTGATGGGAGGTGTAGTCCGGGATGGCCAGGCCTCTCCATCCTGCTCCTTGTTAATTAAATAATTAGAGTCATTAACGGTGGGAAAGTCTTCGAGTTCAAGCCGTGACCCACAAGCGCCTCGTCCCTCAGGTCAGAGCCCCGAGTGGCACCTCCAGCGGGCTGTGCCAGCGCCCAGGGAAGGGTCCCGTTTATGGCCTCCTAAAAAATCTTATTTAGGGAATCCTGGAATCGCTGGGGCTGGAAAAGCCCTCTCAGACCGCCAGCGGACTCCAGCAGCGCGCGGGGCAGCTGTGCCAGGGCTGTGTCCCCGTATTCCTGCTGGTGTCCGGCCTGAGGCCGTTCCCATCGTCCTGTCCCTGTACCCTGGAAGCAGAGCCGGACCCCCACGGCCGCCCCCTCTCAGAAGGTCCCTCCCGATCCCTTTTTCCTCCGGGACAAACATTCCCAGCTCCCTCAGGCGCTCCAGCCCCTCCCTGTCCCAGGCCAGGGCTCCCCCCGGGACCACAGCGCCGCCCGGACTACAACTCCCAGCATGCCCCGCACCGGAAGTTCCGGCCCCGCCCTCGCTATAAACCCGCGCGCCGCCGCCGCCGCTTAAAGAGGCCGCGGGCTGTGCGAGGTGAGGGGCCCTGAGGGAGGGCGCAGATCTGGGGGGTCCCGGCTCCCCCCGGGGCTTTGGGGACACCGGGACCCGCGGGGGGAGGCGGCGGGGCCGGGCTGGGCCTCCCCGCGGCGCGGGGCCTGTCCCGGCGGGGCGGGCGCGGGGCTCGCCCTCGGCCCGGGCTCGGCCCCGGTCCTGGCCCGGGAATCTTTAATTCCCTGCAAAGGCGAAACAGCCCCGGGAGTTCCCCCCGCGGCGCTTTCCGGGCGTGGGAAAGGAATAACCGGGACTCGCTCCCGTTTTTCCGGCTTTTCCCGGGGTTTTGGGAGCCGCTGTGGTGCGGGACATCCCCGGGAGGGGGAGTGGGGATGAGGATCCTTTCCTGCCCTGGAAAGATCCTGAAAAAAATTCCTGGGAAAAAAACATTTCCAGTGTTTAGGTGTGTCCAAGGAAAACAGGGAATAAACGGGATTTATGACGATGCTCAGGAATTCTCCCACCACGGGAAAATCGGGAATAACTGGGATTCATTCCGGTTTTTCTGGCTCTGGAGGGTTTTCCACGGGTGGGAATGAGGATTCCTGCTGTTCCAGAGGGTTGGGAAAGGTTTTCAGGGATGGATCAGGACAGAAGATAAGGAGCCTGAGATAACAATGAGCACTTTCCCTGGCAGGAGTTTCCCTGGAAATGAGGAATTTCCTGGGAATTCTCTCCTTGAACCCCAATCCCGGGCAGGTGAGAAGCAGCAGAGCCTTGGAAAATCCCGGATTTGGGGAAAATAACCCCAAACTGGGAATCCCAGAGCCCCTTAAACTGGGGCTTTCCCCACATTCCCGGGATTCCCAGCATTCCCAAAAGCTGCAGGCTCCCGGAGCTCTGGGGGATGCAGAATCCGCGGAAAACCCACGGAAAGGGTTTCTCTAAAAGCCTTTTTTCCTTCCCCAGATGTTTCCCGCCGGGCTCGGGCTCTAGGATGTTGGAGAGCCGAGAGGAAGTGAGGAGCACTCCTGGCTCATTCCCGCGTTCCGGGAATCCCAACTCCATGGATAACTCCTGGGGGAACGTGGGGTCGGGGGCAGCTGGGAATGGGAATGGCTGGAACAGCAGGGATGGGAATGGGAACAGCTGGAAAAGTGGGGATGGGAATGGCTGGAGGTGTCTGTGCCATTCCTGGGAAGCTGGAAAAGCAGGAGCAGGGTGGATCCCTGATCCCAGTCCAGGGAAGCAGGGCAGGTGGATCCCTGATCCTGATCCCGACCCAGGGAATCAGGGCAGGTGGATCCCTGATCCTGATCCCAATCCAGGGAAGCAGGGCAGGTGGATCCCTGATCCCAATCCCAGGGAAGCAGGGCAGGTGGATCCCTGATCCTGATCCCAATCCCAGGGAAGCAGGGCAGGTGGATCCCTGATCCCAATCCAGGGAAGCAGGGCAGGTGGATCCCTGATCCTGATCCCAATCCCAGGGAATCGGGGCAGGTGGATCCCTGATCCCAATCCCAGGGAAGCAGGGCAGGTGGATCCCTGATCCTGACCCCGGGTTCCGCAGGAGCTGACCACGGTGCGGGTGCAGGATCCGCGCGTGCAGAACGAGGGCTCCTGGAATTCCTACGTGGATTACAAGATCTTCCTGCACGTGAGCCGGGAGCGGGACACGGGGGGAGAGCTGGGATCGGGGTGGGATCGGGATGGGATCGGGGTGGGCCCCGGGAGAGGCTCTGGAGCAGGGATATCCCAGTCCACGGAGGGGAATCCTCGGGATCTCATCCTGGGCTGGCTCCCGGTTCCAGCATCGAGGGGATCCCGCAGGGACTGAGATCCTGATCCTCACTCCCGTGGAGCATTCCCATCCTGGATCCTCTGTCCAGGCCAGATCCAGCCCCTTGATCCCACGGATAATTCCCATGGAGAATTCCCATCCTGGATCTCTCAGTGACTGAGATCCAGCCCCTTGATCCCACGGATAATTCCCAGGGATAATTCCCCTCCTGGATCCTCAGATCCAGCCCTCAATTGCGTGGATCATTCCTAGAGATCAGCCCCGGGGATCATTCCCATCCTGGATCCTTCAGCCCTCAATTCCCAGGGTTCCCTCCCAGGGTCATTCCCAGGGATCATTCCCAGGGATCATTCCTGGGGATCCCTCCCAGGATCATTCCCAGGATCATTCCCAGGATCATTCCCGGGGATCATTCCCGGGGATCATTCCCGGGGATCATTCCCGGATCCCGCTCATTTTCCCAGACCAACAGCAAGGCCTTCACCGCCAAGACCTCGTGCGTGCGGCGCCGCTACCGCGAGTTCGTGTGGCAGTTCGTGTGGCTGCGGCGGCAGCTGCAGAGGAACGCCGGGCTGGTGTAAGAGCTTGGGGCTCCCCAGCGGCCGGGCCCGGGGTCCCGCCGGGGTCTGGGGTCCCGCCGGGGCCCGCCCCAAAGCTGCCCCCACTGTTCCAGGCCGGTGCCGGAGCTGCCGGGAAAATCCGCGTTCTTCGTGGGAAGCACGGATGAGTTCATCGAGAGGCGCCGCCAGGGGCTGCAGCTCTTCCTGGAGAGGTGCAGCGGGGCTGGGGGCTTTGGGGGGCTTGGGGGGTTTGGGGTTTGGGATGTTTGGGGTTTGGTGTTTGGGGTTTGGAATGTTTCAGTTTTGGGATGTTTGGGGTTTGAGACATTTGGGGTGTTTGGGGTTTGGGACGTTTGGGGTTTGGGACGTTTGGGATGTTTGGGGTTTGGGACATTTGGGACGTTTGGGGTTTGGGACGTTTGGGGTTTGGGACGTTTGGGGTTTGGGACGTTTGGGATGTTTGGGGTTTGGGACATTTGGGGTGTTTGGGGTTTGGGGTGTTTGGGGTTTGGGGTGTTTGGGGTTTGGGGTTTGGGACGTTTGGGGTTTGGGACATTTGGGGTTTGAGACATTTGGGATGTTTGGGGTTTGGGACATTTGGGACGTTTGGGGTTTGGGACGTTTGGGGTTTGGGATATTTGTGGTTTGGGAAGGGCTGAGAGGAGGGTGCACCGCCCAGGGGTGGCCAGGAGGTGGCAGCAGGCAGGGCCGGGTGGCCCTGGTGACCGTCCCTGCTGTCCCTCGTGTCCCCCCGGTGTCCCTGCTGTCCCTCGTGTCCCCCCGGTGTCCCTGCTGTCCCTCGTGTCCCCCCCGGTGTCCCTGCTGTCCCTCGTGTCCCCCCGGTGTCCCTGCTGTCCTTCCTGCCTGTGTGCCCGGGGTGGGAGGGGACAAGCTGCCAGCAGGGGTGGCCTGTCCCTGCGGGGTGGCCTGTCCCTGCGGGTGGCAGTGCCAGCAGGGGTGGCAGTGCCAGCAGGGGTGGCAGTGCCAGCAGGCTGACGTGCGCGTGTCCCTGTCCCCAGGGTGGTGCAGAGCGCCGTGCTGCTGTCCGACAGCCGCCTGCACCTGTTCCTGCAGAGCCAGCTGCCCGTGCCCGCCATCGAGGCGTGCGTGCAGGGCCGGGGCCCGCACTCGGTCACCGAGGCCATCCTGCACTACGCCATGGCCGGCCGCGCCTGGGGACAGCGCGGGGACAGCGCGGGGCTGGCCTGGGGACAGCGCGGGGACGGCGTGGCGCTGCCCGCAGCCAGGTAGGGCAGGGGCCAGGGGAGGGACCTGCTCCTGCTGGGAGCCTGGGAAATGGACTCGGGACAGGGGGAGCAGCCCGGGACAGCCCCGGGACCCCGGTGTGGGTCCTGGGACAGCCCCGGGACCTCCCTGTGCATCCCAGGGCATTCCCAGGGCACTCCCAGCTCCTCCCTGTGCATCCCAGGGCACTCCCAGCTCCTCCCTGTGCATCCCAGGGCACTCCCAGCTCCTCCCTGTGCATCCCAGGGCATTCCCAGCTCCTCCCTGTGCATCCCAGAGCTCTCCCAGCTCCTCCCTGTGCATCCCAGGGCATTCCCTGTGCATCCCAGCTCCTCCCTGTGCATCCCAGGGCATTCCTAGGGCACTCCCAGCTCCTCCCTGTGCATCCCAGCTCCTCCCTGTGCATCCCAGCTCCTCCCTGTGCATCCCAGGGCACTCCCTGTGCATCCCAGGGCACTCCCAGCTCCTCCCTGTGCATCCCAGGGCATTCCCAGGGCACTCCCAGCTCCTCCCTGTGCATCCCGGGGCAGAGGAGCCCAGGCAGGGCCTGGAGTGTCCCTGGGATGGGACCATCCCCCTTTTCCAGCTGGGATGGAGCTGCCCGGGCCGGGCTGTGCCCAGGAAATCCCGACATTCCCTGGATAATTCCCTTTTCCTGCTCCATTTCCCAACTGTGCCAGCCTGGGGAGCGCCCAGGGCTGCCTGGAGAGCTTCCCCTACTGGGGTGACTTTGGCATGGACGAGGCGCGGCCGGAGAGCCCGGAGCGCCCGGCCGGACACGGAGTGACCCCTCTGGAGAGCCCGGAATTCCCAGCTGGACACGGAGTGACCCCTCTGGAGAGCCCGGAATTCCCAGCTGGACACAGAGTGACCCCTCTGGAGAGCCCGGAATTCCCAGCTGGACACGGAGTGACCCCTCTGGAGAGCCCGGAATTCCCAGCTGGACACGGAGTGACCCCTCTGGAGAGCCCGGAATTCCCAGCTGGACACGGAGTGACCCCTCTGGAGAGCCCGGAATTCCCAGCTGGACACGGAGTGACCCCTCTGGAGAGCCCAGACACCCAGTGACCCCCAAGGAGAGCCTGGAATTCCCGGAATTCCCAGCTGGACATGGAGTGACCCCTCTGGAGAGCCCGGAATTCCCAGCTGGACACGGAGTGACCCCTCTGGAGATCCTGGAATTCCCAGCTGGACACGGAGTGACCCCTCTGGACACCCCCAGGCCCCGCAGCCCTCGCTGGGAGAGGGATCAGCGTGGAGCCACTGGGATGGCTGCACTGGGAGCACTGGGAGCACTGGGAATGCGGCCCAGCCGTGGCTGAGCTCCCTCCCAGCACATTCCCGATATTCCCAGCGGTGTTTTCCTCACTCTGCTCCTGCTCCACTCCCTCTGGAATTCCCAAACTGGGACAGTCGGAGCTTCCCGCCGGGACAAGGGAGGGATGGGGCTGGAATTTGTGTCCCCTTCCCCCCGGGGCTGTTCCCGGGGAATTTTTGGGAAGCAGGAGCAGCTCGGGTGGTTTTGGTGTCTTCCCCTCCCTCAGCACTTGGTGTGGGCAGGAAATAAAAATGGTTAAAAATTAAAATAAATGAATAAAATTCAAACGGAAGTGCAGGAGATTTTCCGGGTTCTGCCGGGCTCGGGGGTGGGAGAAGCGCCGGGAATTTCGGGATTTGGGGAATTTGGGAATTGGCTCCAGGGAAGGCCCGGGAATGTTGGGAATCCCTCGGAATGGCAGGAGGAGTGCAGGGCCCCGAGTGCGGCTGTGATTGGCCGATCCCCTCATGAATATTCATAAGCATTAATATTCATGAGCGCGTCGCTGCCGCGGCACGGATGGGCCCGGGATCCAATCGGAATCCAGGGATCTGATCAAATCCAGGGATCTGGTCGGAATCCAGGGATCTGATCAAATCCAGGGATCTGATCAAATCCAGGGATCTGATCTGAATCCAGGGATCTGACCCAAATCCAGGGATCTGATCCCAATCCAGGGATCTGATCCCAATCCAGGGATCTGATCAAATCCAGGGATGTGATCCGAACCCAGGGATCCACTCCAGAGGAATTGGAGCCGAATTCCAGAGGGATCGGAGCCCAGTTTGGGAATTCCAGAGGGACTGGGGCCCTGCCACCATCCAGCGGCCCTGCAGCGAGTGCGGGAGGGGAGGGAGACAGGAAAAGCAGGAAAAAATGGGAAAAGCAGGAAAAACCAGGAAAAGCAGGAGAAGGGTGCACTGGATTCACCCTCACAGCAAAGGAGCCATTCCCGATCATTCCCGATCATTCCCAGAGCGGCCAAACTCGGAGAGGAAAAAGGGATTTATTGAGGGAAAACAGCTGGGTTTGGGATTGGGGAACAGCTGGATTTGGGATAGGAGAACACCTGGATTTGGGATCTCCAGGGCATTTGGGATTGACCCAGGAAAAGCAGGATAACGAGAGCAGGAGATCTCCAGGGGATTTTTGGGAAAAGCAGGGTGCGTGCCTCAGTTTCCCCACGGAATGGCTCCAGGGGGGATTTTTGGGATAAATCCACTCAAGGCCGGCGCTGGGTCCTCCGCACGTGGCTCTGCTGTGGGAATCCCATGGGATCTGTGGGATTTGTGGGATTTGGGATCCAGGGAATGCTGTGGGCTGGCGTTGTCCCTGCGCTGCCATTCCCGGTCCCGCCTGCTCCAGGGAAAATGGGGGGTGGAGACAAGGACACCACAGACACCCAGGGATGGATCCGGGACCCCAAATCCCAAATCCGAAACCCCGCAGCCCAAATCCCGCATCCCAGAGTCCAAACCCCCAATCCCACGCCCCAAACCTGACCCCAAACCCTGCACCCAGAACTCCAAACCCAAAACCCAAACCCCAAACCCAAAACCTGACCCCAAACCCTGCACCCAGAACTCCAAACCCAAAACCCAAACCCCAAACCCAAAACCTGATCCCAAACCCTGCACCCAAAACTCCAAACCCAAAACCCAAACCCCACACCCCAAACCCAAAACCTGATCCCAAACCCCCAACTCCAAACCACACACCCCAAATCCAAAACCCAAACCCCAAACTCCCAACCCCAGCCCCCAAACATGACCCCAAACCCCCAACCCCACACCCCATATTTCAAACCCCAAACCTGACCCCAAACCCTGCACCCAAAACTCCAAACCCAAACCCCAAACCCAAAACCTGATCCCAAACCCCAAACTCCCAACTCCAAACCCAAAACCTGATCCCAAACTCCCAAACCCCCAACCCCACACCCCAAATCTCAAACCCCAAACCCTGCACCCAAAACTCCAAACCCAAAACCCAAACCCAAACCTGACACCAAATCCCAAACCCCAAACTGCAAACTCTGCACCCCAAACCTGACCCCAGACCCCGAATCCCAAGCCCCAACCCCTCACCTGTCCCTGGCCCGTCACTGCTCCAGCTCGAAGGCGGGCGCCAGGAATTCCCTCGGCACGATCCCGATTTCCCGGCCGAGCTCCCCGACCCACCAGCCGTACCCGGGGTACTCCTGTGGCACCGGGACTGGGGTCAGGCCCTTCCTTCAGAGCTACGACCCCAAATCCCACAGAATCCCCCAAATCCCACAGAAATACCCCAAATCCTGCAAAAAAACTCCAAATCCCACAGAAATACCCCAAATACTTCAAAAAATACCCCAAATCCTGAAAAAAACCCTCCAAATCCCACAGAAATACCCCAAATCCCCTGGGTCACAGTTTGGGGTTTGTGCCAGGAGGGGAAAAACCCCAAATTTATTCCTAAAATCTGAATTTATCCCTCAAACCCCGTAGGCTGAGCTGTGTCTCGGCCACTCCACAACGCTAACTTTAAGACAATCCCAATTTTCAAACAATCCCAATTTTAAACCAGTTTAACCAATTTAAAATAAATTTTAACCAGTTTTCAACCAATTCCTTCTCTGCTGAATCTCGGGATAAACCTCAGGCAAAATCCTGGGATTTTCCAGCATCCGAGGAGATGGAAAAAACCCCCAAATTTATCCCTAAAATAAAAATTTACCCCTAAAACCCCGCAGGCTGGGCCGTTCCGCAATCCCAATCCCGATTTTAAAACAATCCAACTCCTTCTCTGCCGGATCTCGGGATAAACCTCAGGCTAAATCCTGGGATTTTCCAGCATCCGAGGAGATGGAAAAAATCCCAAATTTATCCCTAAAACCCGAATTTATCCCTAAAATCTGAATTTACCCCTAGAACCCCGCAGGCTGGGCCGTTCCGCAATCCCAACCCCGATTTTAAAACAATCCAACTCCTTCTCTGCCGGACCTCGGGTTAGGCCGGGCCTAAATCCCGGGATTTCGGGATTTCCCGGCACCCGAGGACGGAAGGAGCCCCAGACTCTCCAGCCCAGCTGCAATTTTCCCCCCGCGCGGCGCCGGAAGAATTAAAAGCGCATTAAAAACTCGCGGCAATCGCGCTCGTCCTCGGCTCGCGCTGCCAAATTGCCCCGCGCCGCCGCGTGCAGATGTTCGTTAATTATGCTAATTTTTATTAAATCATTACCACCGAGCCCTGGCACGGCGGAGCTGCCTGAACTCTGCTCCGCTCCTTCCCAGCCCGCTGGAATTGCGGGGTGTGGGGAGCGGGAGGAGGAGGAGGAGGAGGAAGAGGAGGATGGGGTTTTGTTGGAATTTGGTTAATTAGGGCTTAATGAGGGCTCTGCTGCGCTGGGCAGGGAGGGGATTTTGGGGGATTTTATGGGAATTTTGGGGGATTTTATGGGAAGGGTTGGAAAGGAGAGGATGGGTGGGAAAAGGGATCCCGGGAGTGGTGTGGGGGGCACTGGGAGCACTGGGAGCAGCTGGGAAGCGCAGCGGCGTCTTTCCCATTCCCAGGAATTGGGAAATTGGGAATCTGACTCCCTTTCAAAGCTGGGAATGGATTTGGGGTCACCCCAAGTCTGTCCTCACCGTCCCAGGAATCACCAGACTGGGAATCCCATCCCACCAGGGTCTGTCTGATCCCAGCAGGATCCGCGTGTGCCATCCCACCAGGATCCATCCCCTCCCACCAGGATCCATCCCACCAGGATCCATCCCACCAGGATCCATCCCATCCCATTGGGGTCTCCATGACCCATCCCAACAGGATCCAGCAGATCCCAACATGGGTCAGGAGTCCCATCCTAGTGGGATCTGTCCCATCCCATTGGGGTTTCCATGTTCCACCACACCAGGACCTGTCCTGTCCCAATGAGATCTCCATGTCCCATCCCATTGGGGTCTCTGCATCCAATCCCAACAGGATTCACGTGTCCCACCCCACCAGGACGTGTCGCATCACACTGGGATCTCCATGTCCCATCCCAGTGGGGTCTCCATGTCCCATCCCAGTGGGATCTCCATGTCCCATCCCATTGGGGTCTCCATGTCCCATCCCAGTGGGATCTCCATGTCCCATCCCAGTGGGATCTCCATGTCCCATCCCATTGGGGTCTCCATGTCCCATCCCGTTGGGATCTCCATGTCCCATCCCGTTGGGATCTCCATGTCCCATCCCTTGGGGTCTCCATGTCCCATCCCATTGGGGTCTCCGTGTCCCCTCCCATTGGGGTCTCCATGTCCCATCCCTTGGGGTCTCCATGTCCCATCCCGTTGGGATCTCCATGTCCCATCCCATTGGGGTCTCCATGTCCCATCCCTTGGGGTCTCCATGTCCCATCCCATTGGGGTCTCCATGTCCCACCCCATCCCATCAGAATCCACACGTCCCAAAGATCCAGGATTTATCTAATTAATGATTCCCCACAAAAACACCCAACCACAGCCCTGCCAGCACCCCACCCTGCCCGAGGGACCCCGGGGTGACACCGGGGTGACACCGGGGTGACTCCAGCTCCCAACTCCATCCCCGAATCCCCGGCCAAGGCCTCGGGAGCGCCGGGCTGATCTTTATTCCACGGCTGAGCGCGGCGCCGAGCCCGAGGCGGCGAGCGCGGCTGGGGGACGATGTGAGGGAAATGTTTCATCTGCCGGGCCCATCTGTGCCGCGCGCTCCTGCCGCTCGCCCCGAGAGAGGCGCCGCCGCAGCTCCGCATCGCCTTTAATATTCTCCTAAATCACCTCCCCGGCGCGCTTCAAGGGCCATTGCCGCCACCGCGCCGGTTCATCTGGAGTGCACGGCGGAACGGGGGGCACGGCGAGGGCACGGGGAGGGCGCGGGGTGGGCTTCGGCAGGGATTCCCAGGGATTTGGGGTCCCGAGTTCCTGGGACCGCGCTGGGGGGGAGGCGCGGAAAAAAGAAATCGAAATGAAAATCTGGAGGAAGTTGGTGGGAGGGTTTGGGGGGGCAGGAAATCCTGAGGCTCCAGGGTTTGGAGGTTCAGGGGTGCGGGGATTGGGGGATGCTCAGGATCCTGGAGTTTTTGGGGTCGGGAAGGATCCGGGGGTGCAGGAATGTTGAATTTGGAGGTTCAGGGGTGCAGGGATTGGGGGGATGCTCAGGATCCTGGAATTTTTGGGGTCGGGAAGGATCTGGGGGTGCAGGGAGGGTTTGGGGGTTCAGGGATATTGGGATTGTGGGGAATGTTCAGGATCCTGGAATTTTTGGCGTTCAGGAGGATCCGGGGGTGTGGGGAGGGCAGCAGGAGGGCACGGGGTGGGGTTTGGGAGGAATTCCCGGGGACTTGGGGTCCTGAGTTCCTGGGATTGGCAGGGCAGGGTGGGGGAAGAAAGGAGGAGGGCAAAAATAAAATGAAAATAAAGAGGGAAGTTCCTGGGAGGGTTTGGGGGTGCAGGAATGTTGGGTTTGGGGGTTCAGGGGCGCAGGAATTAGGGGGATGCTCGGGATCCTGAAAGGTTTGGGGCTCAGGAGGATCTGGGGGTGCAGGGATGAGCAGGGACTGGGGGGATGTGCCGGATCCGTGGGATTTGGAGGTTCAGGGGTGCTGGGATTGGGGGGAAATGTGCAGGAACTGGGGAGAAATGTGCCAGAATTAGGGGGAGTGGCCCAGAATGGGGGGAAAATGTGCCAGAACTGGGAGGAAATGTGCCAGGATTGGGGTGGAATACTCCAGAATCGGGGCTCTCACATCCTCAGGAGGAGCGGCGAGGAACTTGGGAATTTGGAGGTTCAGGGATGCAGGAATTGGGGGGGAAATATGACGGAACTGGGGGGAAATGTGCAGAAATTGGGGTGACACCCTCCGGAATGGGGTGACACCCTCCGGAATGGGGTGACACCCTCCGGAATCGGGGTGAAACCCTCCGGAACGGGGGTGACACCCTCCGGAATGGGGGTGACACCCTCCGGAATGGGGGTGACACCCTCCGTAATGGGGTGACACCCTCCGGAACGGGGTGACACCCTCCGGAACGGGGTGACCCCCTCCGGGACGGGCGCTGCCGCCCCTCCGGGCGCCGCGCCGAGCTCGGGGCCGTGCCGCGCTGCCCGGGGACCCCCGGGAAGCGCCGGGGCCGCGGCGCATCCCCCGCGTTGCCGCGGCAACCGGAGCCGGGCCCGCCGCATCCCCGGGGCCGCTCGGGCTCCACCTGCGCCCCCGGCCCCCGGCGGGGTCAGCGCGGGGTCGGCAGAATTAATGAAGGCGGGCGCTAATGAGGTGTCGGCGGCTGTTGATGCTCTCCGTGTGTCGGGGGCACTCGCATTTCCAGAGCTCATTATGGGCTGCAATTAGGCTGCGGCACCGCCAGATATTTAGCTCCGTTTTTTTTTTTTTCTTTTTTTTTTTTTTCCTTTTTTTTTTTCTTTTCCGCTCTTAAATTAGCATTTTAATAACGCCGCTGCCGAGCGGGGAGAACAACACCAAAATTGGCCGTTTTTCACGGGGAAAAACTTCCCGGCTCGAGTTAATGGCAGAGTTGTGAGGGAGAGAGGAAAAAAATGAACCTTCCCCGCCTATCCCAGCGGGGGGAAAAAAGGGGGGAAAATGAAATGAAATGAAATAAAAAAGCGGCAGTGATTTTTATTTGGTTTATCGCACGCTCCTGCTCCGAAATTTGCTCTGAGGCCGATTATTTTCGGCTTTAAAGTCGCGCCTGATGGAGGGGAGCGGCCGGAGGAGGTCGGAGCTGCGGGAGGGTTTGGGATAATTCCGTCCATCCCCAACCCAAATCCCAAATCCCCGGAGAAGGGAGCGGGGTGTGGATGGGGGAACAGCAAGTGCTGTTCCCGGGATGGATCCGGAATAAAACCGGATCCAAAGTCCGATCAAAACTCAGATCCAAAATCCGATTTAAAAATCAGGTTTAAAATCCCATTTAAAAAATCCCACCAAAAATCCCATCCAAAATCCCATCAAAAATCCCATCCAAAATCCCATCCAAAATCCCATTAAAAATCCCATCCAAAATCCCACCAAAAATCACTTTCCAGGCCAAAGCCCGGGGTCGCTTCCCCCTCCAAAAGTCACCGTGGTTGTTCCCTAAAATTCCCTGGATTTGGGGCAGGGAAAGGGGATTTGGGGACAAGCCGGGCATGGGGATTGGGAAAGGGGACACGGACACGTCACAATTTTATAGGAACTGGCAGAACCGCCCCTTTTCTTCCCAGATTTTCGACCCAATCCCAATCCCAATCCCAATCCCAATCCCAATCCCAGCCGCTTCCCTTTCCAGCAGGAATCCTGATCCCGATTGTTTGGTGATCCCAAATCCCCTGGGACTGGGAATTTGGGGATTTTCCCTGGGATTGGGAGTTTCGGGGGTTTTCTCTTGGGATTGGGAATTTTGGGGATGTGGGAGAAGGGGGAGGGACCCTGGGGGGGGAACCCATGGGAGCTGGGAGAGGGGCCTGGACTGGGAGAACTGGGAGAACTGGGATTGGGGGAATTGGGAGAACTGGGATTGGGGCACTGGGAATGTGTTCCCCACTGGTCTCTGGAACTGGGATTACTGGGAATGTGTTCCCTGCTCGGATCCCAAACTGGGGTTACTGGGAATGTGTTCCCTGCTCGGATCCCAAACTGGGGTTACTGGGATTGGGTTCCCCGCTCTGATCCCAAACTGGGGTTACTGGGAATGTGTTCCCCGCTCCGATCCCAAACTGGGGTTACTGGGATTGGGTTCCCCGCTCTGATCCCAAACTGGGGTTACTGGGAATGTGTTCCCTGCTCGGATCCCAAACTGGGGTTACTGGGATTGGGTTCCCCGCTCTGATCCCAAACTGGGATTACTGGGAATGTGTTCCCTGCTCGGATCCCAAACTGGGGTTACTGGGATTGGGTTCCCCGCTCTGATCCCAAACTGGGGTTACTGGGAATGTGTTCCCTGCTCGGATCCCAAACTGGGATTACTGGGATTGGGTTCCCCGCTCTGATCCCAAACTGGGATTACTGGGATTGGGTTCCCCGCTCGGATCCCAAACTGGGATTACTGGGATTGGGTTCCCCGCTCGGATCCCAAACTGGGATTAATGGGATTGGGTTCCCTGCTCGGATCCCAAACTGGGATTAATGGGATTGGGTTCCCTGCTCGGATCCCAAACTGGGGTTACTGGGGTCGGGTTCCCCTGCCCCAAGCCGGGGTTCCTGGCGGGTTCCCCTTTTCCCTGGGATCACTGGATCGCCTTTCCCCCATTCCTGGAGCAGGGAACCCCAGGATCCCATTCCCAGCCCCCTCCCAGAATCCCAAACCCACCGGGAAGCAGGAAAAGCAGGAAAAGCAGGAAAAGGGCCGGAATCCCATCCTTGCCCCGATCCCTGAACTCCGCTCAGCCCGGGAGTCCTTGGGATGAATTCCCGCGGTTTCCATGAAATCCCACATTTATTTGGGGCGATTCCCGGGAATTCCAGCCTTTTCAGGGATCCCCAATTCCCTTTTCCCCCCATAAAACCGGGATTTTCCTTCATTTGCAGCTTGGAAAAGGGAATTTAAAAAACCGGGGAATAAAGGATGGAGCCAGCGGGATCAGCGGGATTTGGAGCTGGGAATTCCCATTTTCCCCCAAATCCAGGCTCCCCCATCCCGGATGTCCTGACACTGCTTTGGGGTTTTTTCTTCGGTTTTTTGGGATCGTTTTAAACTCGGGAATTCCGCGGATTCCAGAGGGAACGAGCCCGGGAATCTCCGGAATTCCCGCCGGGATTTGGGGTCAGCTCCGGGGAAAGGAGCCCTGGGAGTTCCGGGAGTTCCGGGATTTCGGGATTTCGGGATTTCGGGATTTCGGGGATTTCTGGGATTTCTGGGATTGTTTTTTTTCCCCCGCAGTTTCTCTGTTTTTCCCGCGGTTTTCCATGGAAAAATTCCCGAATCTGCCGGCAGGGGTGGGTGCGGATGGATGGAACGGAGGTAAAATAGGGAATATAAAATAGAAAATAGAAAGGGTAAAAATGACAATAAAATATAGAAAAAAAATTAAAAATAGAAACTATAAAATGTAAAATATAAAAAATAAAATATAAAATGTAAAAAGAAGGGTAAAGTATAACATATAAAAGATATAAAGTATAAAATAAAATATAAAATAAAATAAAATAAAATAAAATAAAATAAAATAAAATAAAATAAAATAAAATAAAATAGAAAAAAAATTTAAAAATAAATTATAAAACATAAAATACAAAAACTAAAATATATTAAAAATATAAAAAAGTTAAAATGTAAAATTTAAAATATAAAAAGCAAAAAAATAAGACATAAAAATGAAAATACAAAATGCAAAATGTAAAATGTAAAATATAAAAAAATTCAATTTCAATTTTAAAATACAAACTAGGAATTATAAAGCACAAAATAGGAAGTATTAAATGTAAACTATAAAATTAAAACCAGAAAAGCAACGGAAAATCCGGGCCATGGAACTCCCCTTCCCTGGAATGAATGGAGCTCCCAGGACCAGGAAAATCGGGAATTTCGGGGCCGGGAGAGCCCCGGGGCCTCCCCCGCTCCCGAGCCCGGATTTCTGCTCGGCCGGAACAAACCCAGAGAAAATCCCGGTTTGGATTGGGAATCCCCGGATTTGTTTGGTTTGCCTGTTCATTTAGTGATTTCACCATGTAGGACATGAAATGATTATTTATCGGCATTTTCATTGTGATTTTATTACTTTAATTTTTTATTTATTATTTATTATTGATGACCACGAATTTACCTATTTGTTTATTAATTTATAATGATTTAAATATCTGTTTATTAATTAATAACATTAATTAAAAACCTGTTGGTTTACCTGTTCATTTATTAATTTATAATTGATTTCTTTCTCTATTTTATTAATTAATTAACATTCGTTTACCTGCTTATTTACTAGTTGATTAACATTAATTTACCTGATTATTTATTAATTCATAAGTCATTTATTTCCCTGATTTATTTTTAATTTATCATTAATCCACCTCCTCATTTAATAATTAGGAATTCATTTAGAATTTATTCACGTCCCTATTTATTATTTAATTCCTATATTCCATTCATTAATTGAATTAATTTACATTTATTTTAAATTAAATTTTTCATTTCATTTAAATTAATCCATTTTCCCACCCGAGGCTCATCCCAGGAAATTCCCAAGGCACTGACCCCGGATCCCTCCTGGTTTTCCCGGATCTTTTGGAATTCCCAGTGGTGAATTCCATAGGAAATGTGGGAATATCCCGGAATTCCACAGGAAATGTGGGAATATCCCGGAATTCCACAGGAAATGTGGGAATATCCCGGAATTCCCGGCAATCCCAGCCCGAGGCCGCCGGGATTTGCGGGATGAGGAACGGGCCGAGTTCATCCCGGGGTTCCTGGGAGCGGGGATGGAATTCCGGCTTCTCCCGGGGGTTTGTCCTGGGAATGGGAGGGGGAAATTCGGGATGGAGCACCCAGGATTTGGGATGGAGCACCCGGGATTCGGGATGGAGCACCCAGGATTTGGGATGGAGCACCCGGGATTCGGGATGGAGCACCCAGGATTTGGGATGGAGCACTGGGAATGTGCAGGTGAATCCCTGTGGGTGGGGAAAATTTGGGATTCGGGATCAGGAATGTGCAGGTGAGGCCCTGAGTGAGGAAAGTTTGGGATTCAGGATGAGGAATGCGCAGGGTTCATTCCTGAGGGTGAGGAAAATTCGGGATGCAGATCTGGGGGTGTGCAGGGGAGGCCCTGAGGGCTGGGCACAGCTTGGGATCAGCCTCGTCCCTGTCCCTGTGTCCCTGTCCCTGTCCCTGTCCCTGTCCCTGTCCCTGTCCCTGTCCCTGTCCCATCCCTGTCCCTGTCCCTGTCCCTGTCCCCATCCCTGTCCCTGTCCCTGTCCCTGGGGTGACCAGGAGTGACCAGAGGTGACCAAGGTGACCGGAGGTGTCTGGGGGGTGACCAGGGTTGATCATGGGGTGACCAGGGAGTGACCGAGGGGTGACCAGGGAGTGATCAGGGGGTGACCAGGGTTGATCGAAGCGTGACCAAGGGGTGACCAAGGGGTGACCAAGGGGTGACCAGGGGGTGACCAGGGGGTGACCGGGGGGTGACCGGGGGGTGACCGCTGCCCTCCAGCTGCCGCCGTCCCTGTGCTCCTGCCGTTCCCAGCGGGATCGTTCCCGGCACCGAGCGCAGCTGAGCCCGGACCGGACTCATCCCGCGCCGCCTCCGGGGACAGAGCGGGGGGGCAGGGCTGTCCCCGTCCCCAAATCCACGGAAAATGCCGCTAGATGTCACCCCGCGCCTTCGGCTGCCGTGTGGGATGCGGGAATTCTCTCCCGGAGCTTCCCTCTCCGGGTTTTAGGGATGCAGGGAATGAACGGATCCCGGTTTTAGGGACAGGGATGCAGGGAATGAACGGATCCCGGTTTAGGGATGGAGGGAATGAACGATCCCGGTTTTAGGATGGAGGGAATGAACGGATCCCGGTTTTAGGGATGCAGGGAATGAACGGATCCCGGTTTAGGGATGCAGGGAATGAACGGATCCCGGTTTTAGGGATGGAGGGAATGAACGGATGCCGGTTTTAGGGATGGAGGGAATGAACGGATCCCGGTTTTAGGGATGCAGGGAATGAACGGATCCCGGTTTAGGGATGCAGGGAATGAACGGATCCCGGTTTTAGGGATGGAGGGAATGAACGGATGCCGGTTTTAGGGATGGAGGGAATGAACGGATCCCGGTTTTAGGGATGCAGGGAATGAACGGATCCCGGTTTAGGGATGCAGTCACTTCCAGCTAAAGCCACCGAGAGCGGGAAGAGGCACCACATTCCCACAGTTATCCTGGAGAAGGAATCGCTGGGACGGAAAAAACGGAGCAGGGCCGGGAATGGGGACATGGGAACGGGATTTTGTTGGGATTATGGAATTCCAGGATGGGGTGGGTGGGAAAGAGCTCAAATCCCCTCCCATTCCCAGCCCGGCCATGGGCAGGGACCCCTCCCACTACCCCAGTCCAGCCTGGCCTTGGACACTTCCAGGGATGGGAATTGGGGATGGGAATTGGGGATGGGAATTAGGAACGGGAATGACTCTTCCCTTTTCCCAAGTGAATTCCCAGTGTTTTCTCCCAGCAGGGGTTTTGGGAATGAGCCGGTGGCACCTCTGGGGTTGTCACCCTGCACCTCCCAATCCAGGGGGCCCAGGATCCCTTGGGATCAGCATTCCTGGGATCAGACATGGCCTGATCTCCCTGGAAGGCCCAGGATCCCTTGGGATCAGCATTCCTGGGATTCCTGGGATCAAACACGGCCTGATTTCCCTGGAAGGCCCAGGATCCCTTGGGATCAGCATTCCTGGGATTCCTGGGATCAAACACGGCCTGATTTCCCTGGAAGGCCCAGAATCCCTTGGGATCAGCATTCCTGGGATTCCTGGGATCAGACACGGCCTGGTTTCCCTGGAAGTGCCCAAGGAGCACCAGCACAGGGTTGGTTTCCACGTCAGGGATCACACCCAGACCCAGCCTCGACAATTCCACAATTCCCTGACCCCATTCCGCTCCCGGTGCCCAGTTTTCCCGGGAATGTCAGGCCGGGAAGGCGCCAGATGGGATTTTATAGGAGCCGCTATTCCGTGGTCGGAGCCAGCGGGCGCCGCGAGATTAATTCCGCGAAATTAATTGGGACAAGATTGAAAAGGAAATTAAGGCGCAGCTGAGTGAACATTCCCAACCTTTTCCCTCCTCCTCCTCCTCCTCCTCCTCCTCCTCCTCCTCCTCCTCCTCCTCCTCCTCCTCCTCCTCCTCCTCCTCCTCCTCCTCCTCCTCCTCCTCTCCCTCCCTGCACTTCCCGCATCCGGAATTTCTGGGGAAAGGCCCCCAGGATCCGTCGGTTCTCAGCCAGGGATTGGCCACCGGAGCCGCTCCGGGAGCCGCCGGAATTCCGGCCGGGATGGTGGATGTGGCCCCGAGCTGCTCCCGGAGCCAGCCCTGACGAACGGGGCCTGGGGGATCCCAGCACTGGCAATTCCCCGAATTCCCGAATGGGAATCCCCCAGAAATGGGGAGCTGGCACGTTTCCAGCGCGCGGTGCGGGCTCAGGACCGGGAGCTGCTCCTCCCATCCCAAAGCAAGGCCCAAATAGGCCCCGATCCCAGTAAAAACCAGTAAAACCAGGTAAAAAACAGTAACGAAGAGCAAAACTCAGTAAAAGCCAGTAAAAACCAATAACACGCCCCTCCTGACATCCTTAGTTTAATTTTAAATCTTAATTTTGAGTGATTTTAGCACGTTTGGGCCCTGAAAATGAGCTCGAATCCCCAAAAATTCCAGCTCCTACCTTGCTGAAGACACGGATGAGGTTGTCCCATTTTAAATGGGAAAATAAAACGGGAAGTGAGGCAAATTTCCAAAAAGAATTTCCCCCAAATTCCCAAAAAATTCCCCCCAAAATTCCAGCTCCTACCTTGCTGAGGATGCGGATGAGGTCGCCCCGCTGGAAGGAGAGCTCGTCGGGATTGTCCCCGTGGCAATCCCACAATCCCTGGTAATAACTGGAGTAATCCCAGTCGGAATTTTCTGGGAAAAAGGGGAAAAAAAAGGTCAAAAGGTCAGGTTGGTGAGGGATTTACAGGCACAGGATCATGGAGGAGATTCCAGAGCCAAAAGTTCTCCTGGAGCTCCTCCAGGATGGGAAAGGCTCCGATTCCACTGGAATGTTGAATGCTGAGGTTGGGAAATGCCAGGAATTCCATGGAATTCCATCATGGGCTCGCTGGCTGAGGGATTGGTGCTTCCCAAAGAGTTTGGTCCCAGTTTTCCAGGAATTCCTTTCCCAGGAATTCTCATCCCAGCTCCTTTCCTGCTTCCCGGAGGGACAGGAGGGCCTTGAAGGCATCCCGGGAATGTCTGGTCAGGTCCTGGGGGGCTGGATCCCCAAATTCCTGCGGGATCCCTCCCTGGCTTTTTAGGGATAAAAATCCAGCTGTGAAAATCCCAAACACCTCCTTTAATCCAGGAACTGTGGGAGATGTCTCACACTGGGAAGAGTCTTCCCAAGTGGAATTCCACCACTGGGAAGAGTCAATTCCCAGGAATTCTCCTGTTCTCCACATTTTCCACAGCCCAGGATGCTCCAAAGTGCCAAAAATCCCAAAATATCCCCCCCATCCATATCCTGGGAATCCTTTGGGTTGGGATCTTACCCTCCTCGCTCCCGAAATCCTCCTCATCCTCTGGGAATGGCGGTTCCAGCTCCTCATCTGGGGAGGGAAAAACCAGTGGAAAAATCCGGGAAAAACAGTGGGGAAATCAGGGAAAAGAAAGGAATGTTGCAGCTCCAGCACGTCCAGGGCTCCGAGGGAATCCCGGGAATAAAAAATTCCCGGATTGATGGTGGGGAGAGGAAGCGTCGGAGAAGATTTTCATGGAAAACCGGAATTGTTGTGGGCAGCGGGAAAAACAAATCCATGAATCCCAGATTTGGGAATTTCCATGGGAAGAGAGGAAAATGAGATTCCAGAGGGGAAATTCCAGGCTGGGAATGTGGGGAATGAAGGAGGAATTAGGGAGGAAGAGGAGGAGAAAGGGATGGAATGATCCCGGGGAAAAGGTGGATTCCAGAGGGGATGGGAAGGCTTGGAAAAATGGCCAGGGAGTCGAGCTGGGTACAGCATCCCAAATTTCCAGCCTCATCCATGGAAAAGCCATTTCCCATCCAAGGAAAACCCCTTCCCATCCTCCAGACCTCCCTGCCTGCTCCTTGTCCCGTTCCCAGGCGTGTTCCAGGAGGATTTGGAGCTGGGAAATCCAGGAATGGGATCCATGGGGACAGGAGCAGCCCCTCGCCACCATCCAGGGGTTTTCCTGGAATCAAATCCTGGATCCAAGGGTTTTCCTGGAATCAAATCCTGGATCCAAGGGTTTTCTGAGAATCAAATCCAATGGATCCAGGGGTTTTCTGGGAGTCAAATCCAATGGATCCAAGGGTTTTCTGGGAGTCAAATCCAATGGATCCAGGCGTTTTCTGAGAATCAAATCCTGGATCCAAGGGTTTTCTGAGAATCAAATCCTGGATCCAGGGGTTTTCTGGGAGTCAAATCCAATGGATCCAAGGGTTTTCCGGGAATCAGGCCTGGAAGTGAAGCTCTGCCTTCCCAATCCCACCCAACACTTGGATTCTCCAGGCCTGAATCAAAGGGAAAACCTGGAAAACTTTGGAAAATTCCACTTCTCCCTCCCACCCCACTTTTGGGATCCTCATCCCGGGGGTCCGGAGCCGCCGGCGCATCCCGGGAAGCTTCGGAATCTCTGTGGAGCCGAGTTTTTAATGGAGCAATTTGATTCAATTTTCCAGTCGATAAAATTCCCCGGCAGCGCTCGGCGCTTCCGAACGGACACCTTCACTCCTGATTTAACATTCCCATCGAATCCTTCCCGGGAAATTGGAAAAATTTATCACCTGTGAAATTTTATTTGGCCTCGGCCGCGTCTGTTTTTGTAAAACTTCATTAACGCCGAGGAAATTATCTCTCCGTGGCTTTTCCCGGTTTTTTTATTCCCGTCTCCCGGGTTTTTTTTCCGTGGTTTTTGGACAGGAGGTAAAGGAGGGAGAAGGGGGTGGTGGGAGGATGGGATTGGGGCTTTTCCTGGGGTTTTGGGGGTTGGGATGAAGGAAGATCCGTGAGTTGGGTTATCCCAGGAGAGCTGGGAAGCCTAATCCATGGAAATCCATGGAAATGCATGGAAACCATGAAAATCCATGGAAATGCATGGAAGTCCATGGAAATCCATGGAAACCCATGGAAATCCATGGAAATGCATGAAAATCCACAGAAATGCATGGAAGTCCATGGAAATCCACGGGAATGCATGGAAGTCCATGGAAATCCATGGAAACCCATGGAAATCCATGGAAACCCATGAAAATCCATGAAAACCCTTGCCCAGGTACCTCAGGAAAGCTGGAAAACCTAATCTGTGGAAATCCATGAAAATCCATGAAAACCTATGGAAAACACACGGAGATCCGTGAAATCCGATGGAAATCCATGGAAACCCATGGAAAATCATGAAAACAGATGAAACCCCGTGAAAATCCATGAAAACTCTGAGGGCTGCTCCAGCAGAATCTCCTGATCTGAAATTCCCAGAAAAACAAGGTTTGGATTTGGGAGGTCCATCGAAAGCTTGGAGTAAAGAAATGGAATAAAACCTTGGAATTTTGGGTGGGTTAAAGGGGAGATGTGGGAATGGCGCCGGTGCGGGAACGGCCAAGGTTTCCTCACGTTTTTCCAAGGAAAAGTTGGGAATTTGGGAGCTCACCTGGCAGCACCTCGTAGATGTCGTCGCCTTCCAGCTCCGGCTCCTCCGGATTCAGGGTGGAATTTTGGGAATCGTTCATGGAATCGGAGCTGTCCCGGTCCTTGGAGAGATCTTCCTCTTCCTCCTCCTCATCCTCATCGCAGGGAATGGTCATGGAGCTAAGGTCTGCCCGGAAACAGGGAAAAACAGGTGGAAAAGTGGGAATTCTGCTGATTCCAGAGGGGTGGGATGGAGATCCAAATCCTGCACCCAAGAACGGGCAAAACACCAAGGAAAAACCCAAGGAAAGATGGGAAAAAATCAAGGAAATATGGAAAATCCCAGGAAATAACCCCAAATTCAGGGATGAGTCCTGAAGGGACACAGGGGGAGGGGAGCTGGGGAGTTCCAGAGGTTCTGGAAAGTTCCAAAGGTTTCCAGAGAATTTCTGGAATTTACTCCGTCTCCAGCTGGAGCAACTCCCCACAAATCCAGGTGGGGGTGGATGGAAAGCCCCGATCCAGGTGGGAAAACGCTTCCCAAAGATCCCAAAAACCGGGAGCCGCTCCAGACTCACCCCTGAGGAGGAACTGGATCTGCTCCACCCAATCCTGCGCCTCGGCCGGGCTCGGAGCTGTGAACTGCCGGGAGAATCCGTTACCCCGGGATTTGGGATTTGGGATGAGGGCACAGGGATCCACCATTCCAGCCCCGGGGCAGCGGGAAAAGCCATTCCTGGGATTTATCTCCTGGCTCCAAGCGGGAGCGGAGCACAGCCAGAATATCCCAGGAAAGCTGGAAAACCTAATCCATGGAAATCCATGGAATTCCATGAAAACCCATGGAAACCCAGGGAATTCCATGAAAACCCATGGAAACCCAAGGAATTCCATGAAAACCCAGGGAATTCCATGAAAACCCGTGAAAATCCACGGAAACCCATGGAAATCCATGGAAATAAATGGAAATCCATGGAAATAAATGGAAATCCTAGTCAGGCTATCCCAGGAAAGCTGTCAAGTCTAATCCATGGAGATCCATGGAAATCCATTCCCATTTCTCCCCGATATTTCTGTTTCACCCCCCCCAAATTCCCATTTCCCCCACCAATCCCATTTTTTTCCCCCAGAATTTCTGTTTTCCCCCCAAAAATTCCCATTTCCCCCCAAAATTTCGATTTTCCTGCCATTTCCCACCTCGTAGGAGCGTTTTCCGGGACAGAGCAGCTGGAAGCAGCATTTTCTCCGGGAATCTTTCCGGAGCTGGGAATCCAGGTGGGCCTGGTAGCACTCGATGGGAAAGGAGCCTTTGGGGTGCTTGCCTGGGAAAAGGGAATTGGGCAAAATTTGGGATTTTCCAGCTTTTTTCCACCCCTGGATGCAGCTCAGGGGGGTTTGTCCATGGAGGGAAACTGAGACAAGCGGCTGGAAAATTCCAGGAAACTGGAATGACCAGAAAATTCTGGAAAAATAAATGGATGGAAAATCTGGGAAATGAAAAATGGCTGCAAAATTCCAGGAAAGGGAAATGTCCAGAAAATTCTAGGAAAGAGGAATTGCCAGAAACTTCCTTTTGCTCTAATGGAAAAAACCCCAAATCCAGCTGGGATTTCCCTTTCCAGGAGCTGGGAATTGCGGTTTTCCATGGTCAGATGTCTCTTTTCCACCCGAAATCTGGGAATTCTTTTCCCACTCACTTTTCTCGTTGGCATAGTAGAGGAAATTCCGTTGGGTGAGGACGCACCAGCGTTTGTGCCAATCGGAGCCGAAAAAGCTGGGCTCTGGAAAACAAGGAAAAATAGAAAAAAATTGGGGGAAAATGGGAAAAACCAGGAAAAATCAGGAAAAGCAGGAATAAGACTCAATTTTATTCCTTTGGGATGTGTCTCTCATGGATTCAGTGCGGCCAGGGAACACGTTTAGGGTTAAATCTCTGGGAAATGTTGTTGAACCAGAGATTAGCGGGAGTTAAGCCAGGCCTAACTCCGAGCTGAGCTCAGGGAAAAGCCAGGAGCTGTTTCTGCCTCTTCCCATCAATAATTCCCGAGAAAATCCCATTAGGGAAGGGAATAATTTGTGGCTTTCACGGGAAAAGAGAGATAAGGCCGAGGCTGATTCCGAGCCCGGCTCTTATCTCCGCATTAAACGTGGGATGATCCCGAATCCCTGGAGCTTTTCCTGGCTTTTTCTCCTCATTAGTTTTGCCCTCCAGGCCTGGGCCGGGCTTAATTTAATTCCAGGATTTAATTTGGATGCTCTGGAAAAGGGAATGAGCCGGGCAAGGCACTGGAAAAACCTGGAAGCTCCTGCCGGTGGAAATCCGTGGATTTCCTGTCTTTTCCTGGTGTTTTTAGGCTGGAGATTTGGGATTTTCCCAAATTTTCCCAGGTGGCAGCCCTGGATCTTCTCCTGGAATTCCAGGCTTTACCTCGGGATCTTTTCTCCAGGTATCCTTGCTTCAAAATATTCCCGGAATCCTGGACGGGCCGTGGGATCTCCTCCAGACCTGCAGGGAGCAAAGCAAAGGAAAACCTTGGAATTTGCTGCTCCCATTCCCACATTCCAAGGTTTCCAGCCCCTTCCTTTGGGGAAGAAGCGCTGGGGGTGGAAATCCCAGTTTATCCCGATCCCACTGATATTCCCACGATTGGGAATAGGGAACAGGGTCTTGGAATTCCGGGATTCAGAGGGGTGAGGCTGGAGCTGCCCTTTTTCCCTGGAATCCGGTTGGGTTATGGACATGGAAATCCCAATTCCCAGGGAAAATCCAATTCCCATGGAGAATCTGCCTATGGAATCTCATCCCAGAGCCTGGGAGGGCTCTGCCATTCCCAGCTAATCCCAAAAACCTGGGAATCCTGGGACAGTGGGACATGATCCTGGATGAGCTTTAGGATCCCTTCCATCCCAAATTATCCCCTAAAAAATCCACATAAAAATGAAAAACATGGAAATAAAAATATAAAAATATAAAAATATGGATCCATAACTTGAAAATCCCTGGAATTCTTTTCCTGTTCCCCAATTCTTCCCCAATCCCAACATTCCGAGCCTGGCCCTGCCCAGCCGAGCCCTCCCTGATCCACAATGAGCCGGAAAGTCCTAAATCATTCCCTAATGGAGCGTCCACCCCATCCATCAGCGGGCGGGAATTCATCCCCATTAATTCCTAATCCATGATAAACTTCCCGTCCTTTCCTGTCCGCGCGGGGACTCCGTAAATCCCGACTTTTGCTCCGGCTCCAGCGGAGCGTTCAGGTGTGCTCCGACCATTCCTCGTTAGCCCGACGGCCTCATTTTCCCGGGAATGGCCTTGGAGGCCTCGTTTTCTGGGATTGGCCTTGGAGGCCTCGTTTTCTGGGAATGGCCTTGGAGGCCTCGTTTTCTGGGAATGGCCTTGGAGGCCTCGTTTTCCCGGGGATGGCCTTGGAGGCCTCGTTTTCTGGGAATGGCCTTGGAGGCCTCGTTTTCCTGGGAATGGCCTTGGAGGCCTCGTTTTCCTGGGAATGGCCTTGGAGGCCTCGTTTTCCTGGGAATGGCCTTGGAGGCCTCATTCCGTACGCAGCAAACTTGGGAATTCTGCAGGTGGCAAACTTGGGAAAAAGTTTGGAATTCCAGGAAAACTTGGGAATTCAGGAGGCAACAAATTTGGGAATTTTAGATGCGGCAAACTCAGGAATTCTGGAGGCAGCAAACTCAAGAACTGTGGAGGCAATAAATTTGGGAATTCCAGAGGCAAGAAACTTGGGATAACTCCCCACAGCGGGGCAGAACCAGAGGAGACCCCACATTTTTTGGGATTCTGTCCAAGAGGACGTTTGGCAGGGCTGGGGAACAGCTTCCATAAATGCCAGCTCATCCCGGGAATCCGCGGAACGCCGGGATCAGCCCTCTGCCCCCGCATCCGGCTGGGCAGCGCGGCCGGAGCTCGAGCGCGGCTTTTCCGTGTTCCTGATAAGGAACTCATCCATCAGGGCCCGGGGGAAGGCAGAAGGGCGGGACCGGGCTTGGATTTATCGGGAATGTGTCATTCCCTCCACACGCCCCGCGGGATAAATGGATCCTCCATCATTCCCGGCCGCTCCGCACCTGCGGCCCGCGCGCGCTCCGGGATGACCGGAGCCAAGCGTTTGATGGATTTTCCCGACTTTAATGAACGTAAACAAACAAAGGAGAGAGGGAAACATCAAATAATTCCCGTGACAGCTCCCAAAAGGAGCTGGGAGAGCGGGAAGCGCTTCCCAAAGGGAGCCGCGTTTGATGTGGGATCGGGATTTGTAAACAGCGGCAGCTCCGGATCGCGCCTTATCCAAATATTTCCCTTTCCCAGCGCCGGCTGAAAGTCGGGATTGACGGCTTTGGACTCTTCAACTTTCAGCTTTCACCCCGCGGCTCCGGAGGGAGGGAGGGAGACCCCACCCCCCGTTCCCGCTGGAATTCGTTCCCTAATTTCCCCTTGGAAAAGCTGATATGGGGCAGCTGGAGATCAAACTCCCAGTGCTGCTTTCCCCCGGCATTCCCGGTTTTCCAGAGGGTCCCAAGTCCCTCCAAGGACCTCTCAGCCCCAAAGGAGGAGGGAGGGGGGAGTGACCTCAATTCTTGCCAGGATTTGTTCCCTGATTCCCCCTTGGAAAAGCTGATATGGGACACCTGGAGATCAAACTTGTCCTGCTCTTCCCGCTCATTCCCGGTTTTCCAGAGGGTCCCGACCCCCTCCAAGAACCCCGCGGCCCCAAAAGGAGCCAGAGAGGGAATGGGAGGGATGAGCCCCATTCCTGCAGGGATTTATTCCCTCCCCATGGAAAAGCTGATCTGGGGCACCTGGAGATCAAACTGGAGCCACTCATTCCCGGTTTTCCAGAGGTTTCCATTTCCCTCCAGTCACAGCCCTCATCCATCCCATCCCTTTTTCCCATCTGGGTCAGGAGCCACCCATGGATCAATCCCAGTGGGATGAAGCTCCCCTGGCCATGGATAAAGAGGATTTGGGATGCTGAGCCTCGGAGCAATTCCCAAATCCTGGTGGGATCCTCTCGCCCAGCCACCCCTTTTCCTTGTTCCCAACAGGGGCAGCAATCCCAGGGAAAATCCCAAATTTTTGAGAGATGAGGGTGTCAGAGAGCGGGAATTCCAGGTTTAATCCTGAGCTGAAATTCGGGAATAAAAAGAAGGGAATAAAAGGACCTTCCTGCCATAAATATCCCGGGAATTCCCACCGGGGCTCTGGGGTTACATCCTGGCTCTTTAAAAATGTATCCCAAGAAAATCAAGCACCTCCATCACCTTCCCAGGAATATTTACAGCCTCTGGGAAGGCCTTGCCAGCAGAATTCCCACTTGGAATTCTCCAGGAGCTGTCAGAGGTCAGCGCGGGGATGGACGCGGCTGAAGGATTTCCCTCCCGAGATTCCAAGGCCGGGAGATCCCAACCCTGGAGCTGTTCCCAAGGGATTCTCCCGGGCTTTGGGGTCGCGTCCCGGGGCAGGATTCAGGGAAAAGCCGTGTCATTCCAAGATTTTGCCACAAGGAAGCAGCAGAAGCTCAGGATTGGAGCCGGGAGAGGGAGCGGCCCCACCGGGAGCGGCAGCGGGGGCTGGGATCCCAAATCCCAAATTTCCCATCCCAAAAGGGGGCTGTGAACCCCGCTGGGATCCCAATTCCCAGATTTCCTATCCCAAAAAGGGGCTGGGAATGCTGGCTGGGATCCCAATTCCCAAATTTCTCATCTCAAAAAAGGGGCTGATCCCTAAAACCCCCTGTCCCAGGGGGGCCCAGACCCCCCCTTTTCCCCAGTTTTAGGGTGGCAGTTCCATCTCCAATTCCGGCTGGGAATTCCAAGGGAAGCAGATGGGGGTTGGCAGGTCCCTGTCCCTGTCCCCTTCCCTGTCCCTTTTCCCATCCCATCCCATCCCATCCCATCCCATCCCAATCCCCCCAAACCCCTTTCCCCATTTTTGGGGTGGCCACTCCGTGCCCCATTCCCGCTGGGAACTCCGCGGGAAGCTCCAGCCCCGCTCCCTCCCTTTCCCTCTCCTGACCTCATCACTTTTCCCCCCTCTCCAAAAGTGCTGAGCGCGGCTTTCCCGGGAATTATTTATCCGCGGGAGAAATGATTAAAAAAATTATTGGGAAAAAAAGGGAGATAAAACAAACCATCGATCGCCCGGGCCGCATCCGCCTCTGGGAGCGCTGGGAAGCGACAGCGGATAAAGGATGGCGGGGCCGGAAAAACAGGGAGCTGCTTTTTATGGCAGCTCGGATTGCCACAGAGCCATAAATCCGGGATGTGATGGATCGGGAGGAAAACCCCAAACGGGGTGGGTTTGGGGAACTTTGGGCAGGAATCCTGGTGGGATCAGAGCTCCGGAACCCCAAAATCCAGGTGGGATCAGGGCTTCAGGATCCCCAATCCAGGTGGGATCAGGGCTCCAGGACCCAAAATCCAGGGGGGTTCAGGGCTCAGGAACCCCAAAATCCCAGTTGGATCAGGGGTTTGGGATCCAGGGGTAACACTGGGACTTGATCCCTAAATCCAGGTGGGATCAGGGCTCCAGGACCCAAAATCCAGGCGGGACCAGGGCTCCAGGACCCAAAATCCCAGTTGGATCAAGGCTCGGGATCCAGGAGGGACATTTAGTCCCTATCCCAAAATCCAGGTGGGATCAGGGCCCCAGGACCCAAAATCCAGGCGCGATCAGGGCTCTGGCATCCAGGGCGGACATTGGGCCCTTCCCCTAAATTCCAGGGATTTGGGATAGCACAGAACCCCAGGAACAGGATCCCATGGGAGCGCAGCCCCTCCCCAGCCTCAATATGACCCCAAACTTTCCCCCTGGGGCCGTTCCCTCCTTCCCCCATTCCCTGGGAAGGAGGGACGGGAACAGCACCGGGAATTTGTAACGCCGCGTGCGGAGCTGACATTTATGGGAAATTGGGGAAGTGAGGATTTTATTGCTCTCTCTGTCAGAACCCGCAGCTCCAGCCGAGGCCCGGGAAATGTGGGATCGATAGCCCGGCCTTTAATATCATCCCAGAAAACAAAAAAAAAATCATTATCCCGTTATTTTTATTATGGAGTTACGGCTGAAAAATGGGACCTGGGTGGTTTCCATTTCCTCAGCGGTTTTTTTCCAGGTTTTTTTTCCGGGTTTTTTTTCTGGGGTTTTTACCTCCCCTGCTGCCTCTGGATCAAATCCTGCCAGGATGGGAAATGGGATTTGGGTGGGGATGGGAAGGACCTGGCTCTGCTCTGGGGTGGGATTTGGGAGCCCCAAATCTCCAGGATGGGATTTTGGGAGCCCCAGATTTCCAGGATGGGATTTGGGAGCCACATATTTCTGGGATGGGATTTTGGGAATCCCAAAGATTCCCACAGCTCTGATATGGGGATTCTGGGAGTCCCAAATCTCTGGGATTTTGGGATTTTGGGAATCCCAAAGATTCCCACAGCTCTGATATGGGGATTCTGGGAGTCCCAAATCTCTGGGATTTTGGGATTTTGGGAGCCCCATGCCCCTCCTGAGCCTTGGAAAGAAAAACTCATCCCCACAAAGTCCCAGACTGGGAGCGGATTCCCACCGGAACAGAATTCCCGATGTCCCGCCGGGGCCTTGGTGGTGTCACCACTGCTGCCCCCATCTCCCTGCCGGGCCCTCCTGGATTCCCGGGATTTATGGAACGGGGAACTCCAAGCCAAAACCCCGACCCCACCTCGGAGCCAGGGATGAGACAGAGCCGGGACGGTTCATGGGATCCATGCCATGATCCCACCTCCCGTTCCAGCGGCTGGGAGGTCGGGACTGGGACGGGAAATCCCAGCCTGGAGCACATTTGGGACACGTGGATTCCCGGGATTTATGGAATGGGGGAACACAGAGCCAGCACCTCCGCCTCACTCTGGAACCGGATGGATCCGGGATGGTTTCCGGGATCCATCCCGTGATCCCAACTTTTCCCAGACTCCCCGGGGGTCTCTGCAGTGCCCGGAACGCCGGGATCAGGGCGGTGAATCCCAGCCTGGAGCAGCATCCCGGCAATCCCCGGGATCCTCTCCGTGCCCTCCTCATTATCCCATTCCCAGCGGGAAGTTCTGAGCTCCTTCCCGGCTCCCGCTATAAAAAAGTGATGGATGGCAGGGAAAGCTCCGGGAGTTCATCCATTCTCCCATTAAATTTTCCTTTAATTGGTCCCGGAGTCAATCAGGAACTCGCCGGGCAGTGAATTAAGGAGAAGAAAAAGAGGGAAAAATCCATGGAGGGGGGGGAGTCTTTGTGCTGATCCTGGGTTAAAAAATGCTGGATTTGCTTCCGGAGAGGCTGGAATTCCACACCAGGGGGGTCCTGCATGGACTGAGGGATCTCCAGGAGCGGGGAATCAGCCAAGTGCTCCCAAATCACCAAAAATCCTTGGAAAATGCAAGAAAATCTGGGCGGGAGCAACAATAAAGTGATGGGAGAGGGAGGATGGGAAGGGTGGATAATGAATCCGTGATATTTCCTGGGATTGGGACAGCATTCCCGAGGCGTGGAAAGCTCTGGGAATACACAGCAGGAATTCCTGGGCTGGTGGCTGGCTGGGAATGAGCTGGGACAGAGCCAGGAGCAGCACCTGGAAGCACCTGGAGACCCATCCCGAGTTTTCCGGGAATACTCAAGGACCAATTGACCATGGAGAATTCCTAAAATTCCTTTGGAAACCTGGAGAGGGGAAAGCTGGGATGGGCCATTCCAGGACCATTCCAGGACCATTCCGGAGTCATTCCAGGGCCATTCCACAGCCATCCCTGTAGGATTCCGACTCCTTCATCCCTTTGCCGATGGATCCAAAGTTTGGGATTGACACATCCTAACCCCACCTGAGCCAGGGCAGGATCTTCCCTCCTGGAATGTTCTTCTGCTCCCCATTTCCCCCTTTTTTTCATGGAATTTCAGAGTGAGATCAAACCTCTCCCTGCCCTCCACCCTCCTCCCACCCCTTCCCATCCCTCCACCCCTCGGGATCACCGGGATCGGCTCCATCCCTTGGGAACACCGGGATCGGCTCCATTCCCCCTTCCAGGAGTGCCAGGAACGGCTCCATTCCCCCTTCCAGGAGCACCGGGATCAGCTCCATCCCTTGGGAACACCGGGATCAGCTCCATTCCCCCTTCCAGGAGTGCCAGGAACGGCTCCATTCCCCCTTCCAGGAGCACCGGGATCAGCTCCATCCCTTGGGAACACCGGGATCAGCTCCATTCCCCCTTCCAGGAGCGCCAGGAACGGCTCCATTCCCCCTTCCAGGAGCCCTAAATCTCCTGGCGGGAGATTTACGATTCCCATTCCCGTTCTTTACTGCAAATCCAATCGGGCAGTAATGGTGGAACACGGGAACGCCGTCACCCAGGGCTGATGGCTCCCATAAAACCGATGTCATTCCAAACGGATGAGTTTATAAACGGGAACAAACCCTCGGCGCTGACAGGAACATGAAACCCATTCACCATTTAAACGCTTCCCATTTTTTATTCCGGGGATTCGCGGCTGCCGGGGAACGCGGAGCGCGGCTGCGGGGAGGGAATGGGCTCGGAATCCTAAAACTGGGCTTAAAATCACCCTGGACCTGCTCAGTACCCAGCAGGATTTATCCACCCCCCCTTCGGAAAGGCTCCTGGTGACCCCAAGGTGACATAAACCCCAAAAGCAGCCTTAAAACCACCCTTAAAATCGGGCCTAAAACCATCTTGGATCTCAGTATCCAGCAGGATTTATCCTTTTTCCACTTTGGAAAAGCTCCCAGAGAGCCCAAGGTGTCCAAAACCCTGAAACCATCCCTAAACCCATCCCTAAAACCATCCCTAAACAATCCCTAAAACCATCCCTAAACAATCCCTAAAACCATCCCTAAACAATCCCTAAAACCATCCCTAAACAATCCCTAAAACCATCCCTAAACCAACCCTAAACCCATCCCTAAACCCATCCCTAAAACCATCCCTAAACCCATCCCTAAAGCCATCCCTAAACCATCCCTAAAACCATCCCTGAAATCATCCCTGAAACCATCCCTAAACCCATCCCTAAACCCATCCCTAAAACCATCCCTAAAACCATCCCTAAAACCATCCCTAAACCAACCTTGAACCCATCCCTAAAACCATCCCTAAAGCCACCCCTAAGCCCAGCCCTGGACGTGCCCAGCATCCAGCAGGATTTATCCCTTTCCCACTTTGGAAAAGCTCCCAGAGAGCCCAAGGTGTCCAAAACCCTAAAATCACCCCTAAACCCATCCCTAAACCATCCCTAAAACCACCCCTAAACCCATCCCTAAACCAACCCTAAAGCCATCCCTAAAACCATCCCTAAACCAACCCTAAACCCATCCCTAAACCAACCCTAAACCCATCCTTAAAGCCACCCCTAAACCAACCCTAAAGCCATCCCTAAAGCCACCCCTAAGCCCAGCCCTGGCCGTGCCCAGCGTCCAGCAGGATTTATCCCTTTCCCACTTTGGAAAAGCTCCCAGAGAGCCCAAGGTGTCCAAAACCCTGAAACCATCCCTAAACCCATCCCTAAACCATCCCTAAACCATCCCTAAAACCAACCCTAAACCCATCCCTAAACCCATCCCTAAACAATCCCTAAAACCATCCCTAAACAATCCCTAAAGCCATCCCTAAAACCATCCCTAAACCAACCCTAAACCCATCCCTAAACCATCCCTAAAGCCACCCCTAAAGCCAGCCCTAAGCCCAGCCCTGGCCGTGCCCAGCGCCCAGCAGGGTTTATCCCTTTCCCACTCCAGAAAGGCTCCCGGCGATCCCCAAGGATCCCGCGATTGTCGCCGTGGCGACGGGCGCGGATCAATCCCTGCTCCAGGTGTGTTTGGATTGCTCCTGCCGGAGGTTTTCCAGCCTCTTTCGGCACCTCCTCATTTCCCGCAGCAAATATTTATGGACTATTGTCCTGGAGTGAGGGGGGAAAGGGGGAGAGCTCCACCTGCTCCCAGAAATCCCTGCTGCTTTTCTCCAGGATTTTTTGCTGGAAAACCAGGGAAAATCCCAAATGGTGGAATGGTTTGGGATGGAAGGGACTTAAATCCCAGCCTGTTGCATTCCCATTCCCATCCCATTCCCATCCCATTCCATGGGCAGGGACAATTCCCGTTATCCCAGGGTGCTCCAATGTGGCCTGGGAGAATTCCAGGGATCCAGGGAATCTGGGAATTCTCAACTTCTCTGGGAGTTCCTCCCCAAAATCCCACCTGAACTCCTCCTTTTCCACTTGGAACACATTCCCTGTGTCCTGTCATCCCAATTCCCAAAGAAAATATCTGGGATATCACCCCAAAGGATGGGGAATGTCCCTGCCTGCTGCTGGATCCCAGGAAAAGCCAGAAAATCCAATTTTTCCTCTCCAATGATGGATTTTCTCCTTCTGGAAAACTGGGATAACACCAGAGAGATTCTTCTGGGAAGGGCCTGATGATCCTCAGTAGGAAAACGGCCGGAATTGTTCCCTGTTATTTCAGGAATTAGGATGGGAATGACCCTTGATCAGCCGGACCCAACTTTTCTCCTTGGGAAAAGGGAAAGGGAATATCTTTGGCTCCATGGGAGGATTCCTTTGGAGAGATCCGTAGATCCCCGAGGATCCAGAGAATCATGGAATGGGATTGGGACGGGAGCATTCCCCAAGCCCAGAATTCCAGAATTCCAGGAACTGTGAATCCTCAGGGATCTCCTTCCAACCCCCTCCCACCAGACCAGGCTCAGACCATTGATCCATGGATAAAACCACGGAAAACCGGGAAAAAGAGAAGGAAAAAAAATCCCATAAAAATACCCTGGAGCTGGCTTTTCCAGAGCCAGCCATCCCAGATCCGGGGGCGTTCCCTGCGCTCTCGGATCCCACCGGGATCTCCTCCCTTCCTTCCTTCCTTCCTTCCTGCCCCGGGAGCAGCCTGGAATCCCACCCCGAAGGGAAGGAAGCGCCCCCAGAGCCTCCAGCCCTAAATCCGGGCCCAGCCCACGGCGGTTCCGGAGCCGGGAGCGTTTCCTCCTTCCCCGAGCAAATTCCCAGCCTTTGGCTCCACCCTGGTTTTTGTTGGGAATGGGAGCAGCCCCTTCCCTAAAAACCGCATTCCCGCCCCAAAAAAGCCAGGAAAAGCTGGGGCAGCCCCCGGATCCCAGCCCGGGAAAACCTCTGGAATATTTGTAGCAGGGATCCCAAAATCCTGGGATTAATTAAGGCCCCTAATTAATAACAATTAATTAATGACAAGCTGGCATTACTTAGGACAAGCGTAAGAGTTTTCCAAAGGTTTTTCCCGTCCTGCCCAGGGCGTGGATGTCCCGGAATGGTTTAACTGGGATTTAGGGGGATCTGGGATAAAAAACAGGGAATTTGGAGGAAGAATTGAGCTGAAATCCGGGATTTGGGGTGCTCCAGCTCCTTCCCAGACTGCAGGAACACAGGAGCCCGGGAATCATCCCTAAAGCCCTTTTTTTTTTATTTTTAGGGAACTGAGGCCCAGTTTTCCCACTCCAAACCAGGAACACACCAAAAAATCCTGGGAATTTTTCCAGGCTCATCCCTTGAATATTTAACCAAGCCATTTTTTAAGGAAAAGCTCCAATCCCGAGGGATGGATTTTTATCTTTTTCCATGTGGGAGCCGATGTTTTCCAGGATGAACGGCCCCTGTTTTCCCAAGCTTTCAAATCCCACTAAATTTCCGTTTCCCTGGAAGAACTCCGCAGAATCCCATAAAATTTGATTTATCCGCCTGCGTGAGCCGCACGGAACCGCAATTTCCAGGATAAATGCCGGGTGTAAATTGTTGTTTATGTCGGATTCCGACCGGCTTTACGAGTTTCCCCGAGAAAACGGGATCTTCCCGCCTTCATTTCTTCCGTCGGAGCCTCCCCTGCCCATGGAGAAATTCCGGGGATGGGGGTTTGGCCAGGAATCACCTTTTTCCCACTTTTTTTCCCAGGGGGAATTGTGGGAGTTCTGGGATTTTGGATCGGTTTAAATCAGGAGAATTTTTAAGGGAATTCCTGGTGCTGTTCCTGGGGTTTTCATTTGAGGATCCTCCAGGATTCTCTGGAAAATCCTGGTTGGGAAAAACGCTCATTCCCATCCAAAGCTTGGGCACAGCAAAGGGAAAATTCCTTGGGAATGTCGGTGGGAAAAGCCCCTCATTCCCACCCAAATCCGGCCTCAGCCAGTGGAGAATCCCTCAGGAATCTGGCTGGGGAAAACCCTGAATTCCCACCCAAATTCCCGTCACAGCCAGTAGAGAGTCCCTCAGGAATTTCCCTCAGAAAAGCCCCTCATTCCCACCCAAAATCTAGCCCCGAAGAGCAGAGAATTCCTTGGGAATCTTCGTGGAATGCTAGGATTCAGGGATGGGAAATTAAACGGGACAAACCCCGAGAAATCCTGGGAAAAGCCAATCCCAAAATCTTCCACGCCACGGGAAGCACCCGAAGTCTTTTCCATGGGGAATCCAATCCATCCTTTCTCCGCTTCCAGAGGGAAGGGACCCCCCCATTCCCTGGGTTCTCCCAAAAAATCCTCACCACAGCACAACCCCCAAATCCAGGGCAACTTTTCCTCCAGCGGAAAGCCAGGAAAAGGTCAGGGAGCGGGAAAAATAATAAGATTTTCTAACGGCTTCCTTCGGAGCAAAATATTATCCGTTCTCCCGCTTTTTTTCCAGCTTTTATGGAAGGAGATTCTGCCAATTCCAAAGAAAAAGGAGGATTAAAATGAGCTTCTGCACCTTCGGGGGCCCATTTGGAAGTTTTACTGTACGGAGCTGACAGGAAAAATCGGGAATTAATATCCCGGAGCCGCTTCCGAGCTGCAATAGCAATTATTGGACTCCGTGTCCCTGGATAAATAATGGGGCCATTCCGCTAATTAGCTCCGACGATCCCGGCTCCGTGGAAATTCTCCCCCGCTCGGAAAAACAACGCCGGGTTTTCGGGAATGGCGGTTTTTTCCACCTGGAAAAATGGTGGGAAAATGGGGGAAAAATGGGGGGAAAATCGTGGAAAATCCAGGAGTTGTTCCCACATTTGGGTGTGGAATGGGAGGCGTTGGTGGAAAAATTGGGAATGTTGATAGGGAATTGGAAATGTTATGGATTTCTGATTCCTACTGCATGAAAATCCTTCCCTGCCCAGAAAACCAACTGCGGGTTTTCAGGAATGGCAGCTTTTTCCACCTGGAGAAACGGCGGGAACATGGTGGGAACATGGTGGGAAAATGGTGGGAACATGGTGGGAAAATCCAGGGGCTGTTCCCATGTTTGGGTGTAGAACGGGAGGTGTCGGTGGAAAAATGGGGAATGTGAATAGGGAATTGAAAATGTTATGGATTGCCAGTTATTCCTAATAAAATTAAGCCGGTGATTCCTGCTCCCGTGCAACTCCATTAATTCTGGAGGTGTTAACTGGAAGCAGAGCTCATAATTAATTAATTAATTAATCAATCAATCAATCAGCGTTCCAGGATGGTTTTCCCACTTAAAATCCTGTTTTTTTCCATTATTCCATAATTATTTTCCAGCCTTGGGATTGCAACAGGAGCTGTTGTTCTCTGGCATATCCTGATTTATTCCAAGGACAAACGGGATCTCTACTCCAGCCCACCCTCAGCCCCCACATTCCCAGGATCCGACACTCTGGGGATTGCAGCCTCATCCCAAATATTCCAAAATGAAAATACTGAAACCTCGAAGTTTTCTGGACGTTAAATCCCTTTTCCCCACTTTTTTCCCATGCCCCATCCATCCTGGATTTTCCATAGGAACAGATCCCACTCCAAATGCTCCTTGGGATTACTGGGATCGTATTCCAAGCTCCCTGAATTCCCAATAACCAGCTGATCCCTGGGATTGTCCCAAATCCGCCTTTTCCAGAAGGTTTGGAGCAGGAAAGCAAAACTTTAACCCAGAAATTCCTTTTTCTTTTAAAGCCTTGATGATCCAAGAAATTCCAGGTGCTAAAATATTCCCGGCTCATTCCATGCTTGGAATTCGAGCACTTCCTTATTCCCTTCCCGGCCCACCTGGATGTGCCAAAAATCCCAGATCCCAAATCCCACATCCCTTATCCCAAATCCTATATCCCATATCCCAAATCCCGCATCCCTCATCCCGTATCTCAATCCCGTATCCCAAATCCCTTATCCCAAATCCCATACCCAAATCCCAAATCCCAAATCCCGTATCTCAATCCCGTATCCCAATCCCGTATCCCAAATCCCGTATCCCAAATCCCGTATCCCAAATCCCGTATCCCAAATCCCTTATCCCAATCCCGTATCCCAATCCCGTATCCCAAATCCCATACCCCAATCCCGTATCCCAGTCCCTCCCGGCTCTGCAGGCAGGGGGCAGTGGCGCCATTTCCCGGAGAACATTCCCAGCTGGAAATCTCCAAAGCGGGAAGAGAAGAAGGACCCGGAATGAACCCCCCAAAAACCACTGGGAATTCTCCCCCTCCACGGATCCACCGACCCCAAAACTTCCCTCAGCAGGGCAGGGATGGAGCCAGGCCCTGAGAAAATCTGGGAATGGGAACTGGAGGTGCCAGGGTTTCATCCTGTTCCCAGAAAATGACAGATTAGGGATTGCACCTCCAATATTCCAAGGGGAGCCTCCAATCCCCTCCCATTCCAAGAATTCCTGTTTTTCCAAAGGCCCAATTGGAAAACCCCACAAATCCCAGGATCCACGGGGAAATCCTGCTGGGAAAGCCATTCCCGCTCCGATGAGCCAAGAAAATGAACATCCCTTGGAATAACTCTGTGACCCCTCCTCGGACCCTCATTCCCAGGACCCGGAATTCCCCGGGATGGCATTCCCTGCTCCCGCCGCGCTTTTGGGATCTGTGCTGCCTCCTCCCCCTCTCCGGGTGCCTTTCCCGGTGTTCCCGGTGCTGGGTCCCAGCCTGGAATTCCCGGCTCTGCTCCATGAGGAGAATTCCCTGACCCTTCTCTCCCCTCAGCCAGAAAACCAGGAATTCATCCCTGCGCCTCTCCTGCTCCCGCTGAGTCCCTCCCTCGGGATTTGGGATTCTGTCCCTAAAAATTCCGTGTGTTTGCTACATTCCTGTTCAGGATCCGGAATTCCCTGCTCATTTTCCCTCTTCCCAGTCCCCACATCCCCTGATCCCGGTGATCGTCCCTCTGGATTGGGACTGGGAATAACCAATCCTGGTCTGGGCTGAATCCTTGGGAATGGCTTTTCCCGGCTTTCCCCTGCCTCTGGAATGGGATTAAAGCTCAACACCCCAACATTCCCACTTTTTTCCATGGAAAAAGAAACATTTTCCACGTTTCCCCGACATAAAGGCCAGCACAGAGCGAGGTTTGGTTATTCCCAATCCTGATCCAGTGAGATGAACCAGGAGGAGAATCCCGAGCTGGGAATTCTGGGAAAATCCGCAGTGGGATGGAGCAGCGTCAGAACTGCTGGGATAGACCTGGGAAAAACAGGGACAGCACCAGGATCGAGGGACGGGGGATCGGAAAGAGGGAATTCTGGGTCCTGACGCAGGAATGTAACAAATACATGGAATTTTTAGGGAGAGAATCCCAAATCCTGGGGATTCAAGAATTCCCAACAACCTTGGGAGCTTAAAAATCCCAGATCCTGAAGGTTCAGGAATTCCTGAGGATCTTGGGAACTTCAGAATCCCAAAGGTTCAAGAATTCCCAAGGACCCTGGCACCTTTAGGATCCCAAATCCTGAAGACAAAAGAATCCCAGGAAAACCCCACTCCAGCCCTGCCCAGGAAACAAAACCCAGGGTTTTCCCCACCCCAAATCCGCCTCCTTTCCCAAATCCAGGATGGGATTTCTCTGTGTGTTCACCTTTCCCATAAAAACCCTTTCCCTTCAAACTTCCTCTGGAAAAGGACAGGAAAAGCTGGATTTTCCCAATTTTTTCCTGGATTTATTCCTTGATTATTTTTAACGGGAATTAATCATTCCTGTGGGATCAGGGCTGGAAAATCCTGTGGGATCAGGGCTGGAAAAATCCCTCTCCCCGCCTCAAACCTCACCCTTTTTGTTCTTTCCTTCCCATTTCCCTTCAGAATTCCAGGGATTTGACGGATTTTCCCGTAAAACCCTTCCCAACCTCCCAAATTCCCCCAACGCCGCGCTGGGAGCTCCAGCCCCGTGCAGTTGCCAAGGGAAAAGCCGCAGCGTTCCCAATCCTTCCCAGAATTCCCAATAAAAGCCGAGGCCGTGAACTCCAGGCGGGAATGGCCTGGATTTGACCGCGGGATGACCTCGCCCGACGGACACCGCCACCATCCGTCCTTTTTTACAGCATTCCCTTTTTTTTTTCCCTTGGAAAACGGATCCCTAAAGCATCCCTGACCCTGCCCCGGGCACTGGAATTCATCCTGGGAAAAAGGGACGGCTCCTCTTTCACACAGCCCCCGGATTCCTGGGAGAATTCCGGGAGAATCCTGGAAAAAAGGGGGGAAAGAGGATGCGGAGCTCAGGATAAAAGGGAAGGGGGAATCTCAGATCTGCTTCTGTTTCCCACTGCTGGGATTTCCCAAGTAAATGTTAAAAATCCTGATTTAAATATTCCTAAATATTCCCAAATATTCCAAAATATTCCTGTATAAATGTCCTTAAATGTCCCAAAATACAGGCATTTAAATATCCCCAAATATTCCTAAATGTCCCCAAATATTCCTGTATAAATATCTCTAAATATCTCTAAATATTCCCATTTAAATATCCCTAAATATCCCCAAATATCCTCTTTTAAAATATTCCTAAATATCCCTAAATACCCTTAATAAAATATCCTCTAAATATCCCTTTAAAAATATTCCTAAATATTCCCAAATATCCCAATTTAAATATCCATAATTATCCCAATTTAAATATCCCTCAATATTCCCAAATATCCCGATTTAAATGTCCCTAAATATCCCCAAATATCCCAATTTAAATATCCCTAAATGTTTTTTTCCAGGGATGAATTCCCAGCTCTCTTCCCTCCTTTCCCAGGCAGAATTCCTGATCTGATTATTCCAAGGAAAACGAGGCTGGAGCTGCAATGGGGCAGAACAATTAATCCATTAATGAGGAAAATCATGGAGTGCAAAGGTTGGGAAAACTGGGAGCTTCCCACTTTTCCACCAGAGTTTTCTGCCTTTTTTATGGAATTTACACCAGGAAATTCCAGCACAATCCAAACTCTGGAGTCATCCAGAGGCGCTTTTCTCTGGGAAAAGAGGAATTTTGGGATTATCTCTCATTTTCCGGGCATTTCAGTGACCTGAACCCAAAACCGGAGTTTTGCTGCTTTTCCCACTTTTTTATGGAATTTAGACTGGGAAATTCTGGTGCACTCCTCCCCAAAAGTTGGGAATGCCACATTCCCGAATTCCCATCTCCCCGGGGCTGAAGCTCCAGGTTTTCCCGCTCCTGGAAATCCAAGCTCAGCCGTGTTTTCCGCAAGTTCCCAAAGGAATTTGGCTCCAAATGTCCCCGGAATGTCCCCCCAGCTCCAGCGGAATTCAGGTCCCAAGTATTCCCAAAATGTCCCCACATTCCCAGAGGAATTCAGCTCCAGAGGATCTCCAGATCCAGAGGGTCTCCAAAAATTCCCAAAATCCCAGCTCAGCCATGGATCCGAGCCCCGCTCTCCTCTCCCAGACTCTTCAGTTCTCCTGAACTCTCCCGAATTCTCCTGAACTCTCCTGAATTCTCCTGAATTCTCCTGAATCCGGATCCAGGAATTTCCTGGCTCCAGAATCCTCAATTCCCACCTCCCGTCCTCACATTCCCGCAATCCCACCTGTAGAATTCCTGGCACTGAACCCCCACCCCCGAGCAGCTTTTCCCAGATTTGTCTTTCCTCGGTTTTTTCTCTCTTCCCAGATGGAGATCCCAGGGAAAAGGCAGACGCGGAAATTCCAGAGGCCAGGAATTGATCAGGGTCCCGCTCCGACCTCTGGGCTCTGAGGAAGGAATTCCATTCCCAGATTTTCCCTGATGGGAATTCCATGGGCTGGCTTTGAGCCGGGCCTACTCAATCCCAGCCCAGCCAGGTTGAGCTCATCCCAAAATTCCAATGGGGCCATGGGAACAGCCCTCCAACCTCCAAACCTCGGCTGAGCCAAAAAAATCCCGATCAAAATCCGGGATCTTCGGGATGCTGCGCTTTAGGATCTGTGGGAGAATTTAAATATCCCTACATATTCCCAAATATCCAGATTTAAATATCCCAATTCAAATATCCCTAAATGTTTCCATAAAAAGCCGGGATTTTTGGGATCAGCGGGAGAATCCCCCTGGGTGGTTCCGTTCCCAGCCCCGCTGGCCCCGGGAATTGCCGTTTCCAAGGATACGATCCCCATTCCCTTCCCTCCCCCCGGATTCCCGGGAATTGCTCCGTGGGGATCCCCGCTAACGGCCGGGGTTGGTGAGGATCCCATCCTGGGGCTCCCTCCGTGGTTTTTTCCATGGATTTTCCATTCCCGCCGGAGCACTTTGGAGTCATTAAAAACGTCCCCATCCGGCCCGGCTCCACTTCCCCAGAAACTCTTGGAATATTCCATGGAAAGGCTGAAATCTGGGAAGGGCATCCCCAGATTCCTCCTCTTCCTCGGGAATTCCGAGGAATGGGCAAGAGGGGAATGCACTCGGGATTTGGGGGCCAAGGAGGCACCGAACTGTGCTGGAGATTTCCAAGGAAAAACTCCAATCCCGTTCTGCTGGGAAGTTTTAGGATTCTCCTTCCAAAGCTCCCCAGAAATCCCTGGAATGATTTGGGATGAGGGGAACTCAAGGCTCATCCCATTCCCACCCGCTCCTGTTATCCCGGATTGCTCCCACTGGCCTTGGGCACTTCCAGGGATGTGGAATCCCAGAATTTCCCTGGCAGATCCATCCCAGCCCCTTCCCGCCCTCCCAGGGAGGAATTCCTCCCAAATTCCCAATGGAAATCCTCCTTTTCCAGCCCAAAACCTCTTCTCCCATCCCAAAATTTCCATTGGACCCCATTCCCAGGAAGGGATTTTTCCAGAATTCTCATTTTTTCCTAATTCCCACTCTAAATCCATCTCTTCCAGCCTAAAATCTCTTTTCTCCCATCCCAAAATTCCCCTGGAACCCCATTCCCAGGCTTTGCTGGGAATCTGCTCCTGGGATGGGATCCAGAGCTCTGGAATTCTCTGGAAGAACCCCCAGAATCCCTGAGGAAAAGGAGAAAAATGTGGGAATGCCCCGGGAATGTCAAAGGTGGGGGGAAATGGGCAATAAAATCCCGGGATTTGTCGGGAAAAGCAATTCCAGAGTTAATCAAGGCAGAGGTCCCAAAAAAGGGACTTTTGCCATTGATCCGGGAATATTCCACATGAGGGAATTCCCGGCTCCTGCACTGTGACCCCCCGGGAAATGAAACATCCGCCCCTTCCCCCTCCAGCTTTTATTCCTGACATCAATCCATGCCAGAAAAATCCATCTTCCCTTTTTATTTTTAAGGGAAAAAAAAAAGATAAGTGAATTTTCTGCAAAAGGGGAAAAAAATTGAGGTTTTCTATAGTTAGGAATTTTTATTTTAATTAAAAATCTTGGGATTTGGAATAAAGTTCATCACTAAATCAAAATTCCTCCAACGGACCCAGATCAAAGGTTAAAACCTGGGATCATCCCAACAATTCCTCAGGGAAAGCTTTCTTTGGATGAATTTTGAATGGAAAAACCTGGATATTTTTGCTGGAAAGATGATTTTTATGGGAAAAAAAAAAGCCCAAAACCAATTCACAGAGGTTTTCCCAGGAGCTGGAGCATCCCCAAATCCCAAATGTTTGGAATTCCAAGGTGGGAGTGGATATCCATGGATGGATCCCAGCCCGAAGCTGTCCCAGGGCTGGGATATTTGAGCTCCTGCAGGATCCCTGCGCCCATCCGAGGGAATTATTCCTTCCCTTTTCTCTTGGAATTGCACAGAAATCCAAGGAAATTCAACCCCGGCGAACAAATTCCATGGATTCACCCCAAACCGCCCAAATGGTCAGAAAATCAAAGCAATGATGGCGCCAAAACCGCCGGAAAATCCGGATAAAAGCCAAAATTATGGAAATTCTCCCAAATCAAAGCGGAAAAATCAAAGCGACGGCGGCGCCAAAACCGCCTGAAAATCCAGATAAAAGCCAAAATCCCGGAATTCCGGGCAGGAACGCGAGCCAACACTTCCCCCCCTCAGATCCCCACAGGGATAAACAAATTCCAGCGGCGCAGGGAGCAAGGAAAATTGGGATGGAGGCCACGGAATGACCCCGGAGAGGGCCAGGAATGTCAGCACGGCCCGGCGCGCGCGGTTCCACCTGGGCGGGCGCGGCGCACCTGGGGAAATCCATCACAATTCCGCAGGGAAGGAATGCGGGATGGGGGTTAATCTTTAACCAGACCCCCCGGAAAGCTCGGGAAATTCCCAGGAGCTGCTCCCGGATTGTTTGGGAGTCACCTCGGGAAGGATCCGTCGGGAAGGAGCCGGAATCCCGCGGCTCCGTCCGGAATTCGCCGCTCCAAGGTCGTGGGAGTGACGCGGGAAACGGGAAATGGGAAACGAAAAAACGAAGGGATGGGATTGAGGGAGGTCCCCGGAAATGTGGGATTTCTTGGGAAAAAGGAGGAAAACTGGAAACACAAAATGCCAGGATTTGTGTCGGGATGGGGATGGGGAAGAGGCCTTGGCCTCACCAGGAATTCCATCACCCGGAATCCTGGAATTCCAGAATCCCGAATCCCCGTAATTTCAGAGTCCCTGCAATCCCAGAATCCCTGAAATTCTGGAATCTGGAATCCCTGGAATTCAGGGTCAGACCCAATCCATCACCTTCCCAAAATTCTGCCTCCATCCGAGCCCCGCCTGCCCTTCTCCAACCCGAACCCTTTGGAATATCCCCAAAATTCAGGGAAAAGTGGTGGGAACGAGGAGCTCTCCATGAGCCGGGACATCGGGATCCTCCACGGACCCCTTCGGCAGGGAAGCTCAGGAATTCCCGTTTCATGAAAATCAAATAGCTCATAAAAATCAAGTATTCTATAAAAATCAAATATTCCGCAAAAATGGAATATTCCACAAAAATCAGATATTCCATAAAAATGGAATATTCCACGTGCATCCTTCCCACATTCCAGGCCACAGGTGTCCCTTTGGAATAAGGAGAAGTTTTCAGCTGTCCCAGAATTCCCCCCCTTAAGAGCAGAACAGGAATTTTAAATTCATTTATTCCTGGAGTCAGGAATGTGGAAGGGGAGACGGGGATGGGAATTATTCCAGATACTCGAGATGGGGGAAAAAGCCGGGAATTGGTTCTGAGCTGCAAGGAAATGTTTTGGGGAATGGAAAGAAAGGTGGGAAGGGGAAAAGATTAAAATAAAAATCAAATAAAATAAAAAATAAAATAAAATAAAATAAAATAAAATAAAATAAAATAAAATAAAAATAATTAAAATAAAATAAAATAAAATAAAATAAAATAAAATAAAATAAAATAAAATAAAATAAAATAAAATAAAATAAAACAAAATAAAGTCAGAACAGAATAAAGTAAAACAAGATTAAATAAAATAAAGTCAAAATAAAATAACATAAAATAAACCAAAATAAAATAAGAAATAATAAAGTCAAAATAAAATAAAACAAGTCCTTCCCAACACCTTCTGTGAAGCCCAGGGTGTTTGAAAACCCAGGAACATCCAACCCCACCCAAACCCTGATTTAAATCCGGCCTCCCTGAATTTCCCAACCATTTCTCTGGATTTTTTACAATCCCACTTTTTCCCTTCCGACCTTTTTCACCCCCGACAAAAGGGAAAAATCTGGGGCTGAAAGGACTTTTTGGGAACATCTGTCACCGTAAAAGAGTAAAACCAACCCAAGCAGGAGCGGATTCCTTTTTTATTCCCTTTTTTATTCCCTTTTTTATTCCCTTTTTTATTCCCTTTTTTATTCCCTTTTTATTCCCTGCTCAAAAATTCCTGCTCTGAAACTTTTCCTCTGAAACGTTTCCCTGCCTGAATTTCTTTTTTCGTTTTTTACCATTCAAAAAATAATTTTGATTTTTATTTCCCAGCCCAAATTACTTTTTGGGTTCTTATGATTAAAAAAAAATTTTTTTTGATTTTTATTTCTCAGCCTGGATTTCTTTTTGGATTTTTTATCACTAGCCTGGATTTCTTTTTGGGTTTTTACCATTAAAAAAATCATTTTGATTTTAAAAAAAATTAAATCCATTTAAAAAAAATAAAATGGGGAGTGAGTTGGAGTGGAAAAGCGGGGGGAAGATGAAGATAAGCGGGAAAAATCAGATTTATTTATTTTCCCCATCAATCGATGGGGAGAAAGGGAATTTTTTCCATGGCTGAGGGGAGGGAAGGGGCCGACGCCGGAGTTGTCGCTGGCTGTTTACACCGGGAGCCATCTGGCAGCAGAGATATAATAACAATTATTCCGTGGAGATTCCGTTGAGGAATCGCATCCCCGTAAATCAAATTAACACCCCCTGCCCCTCCCCGCCTTTCCCGCTTTTCCCCTTCCTTCCCTGCTCCCGTTTAACCCCGGGAATGCTCCCGAACAAGGCGCCCTCATCATTAAGAATTGATTTTTTATTTATGGCCGCGGTGCCGCCCCGCGATATCCCGCCACAATTCCGCCTTTGGAAACCCCGCGTTTACGGCGAGATTTGTGTTCCCGCTGCTGCTTCCCAAATCCCATTTTTTTGGTTGTTTCTCCCTCTCTCCCCCGGCGTGGAAATATCCGATATCCTTCATTAGCTCGATTACATCGGATAAGGGTTTATTCCTTTAAATTATTTAACCTTGGGAGAACCCGCTGGGACCCCATAAATCCCGGCCCCGCTAATGAAAATCATCCGTTAGGGCCGTTCCCGAAGACAACGGGAAAAGGGATTAAAATATCTCAGAAAATCAACTCCTTTTTTTTTGGTTTTATTCTTGGAATCCAACAGATTCAATAATTCACCAAAAACCTCCCTTTTTTTTCCCCACCTCGGCGCTGATCCCAAAACTTTTTTTGTAGCATTTGTGATTTTCCCCGGATTTTTGGAGTCCTTGGAGAAGCCCCTTTGGAAGGAGAGAGGGCACTGAACTCCCTTTTTTAGCTGAATTTGGCAGAATTTAGCTCCTAATTCCAGGAATAAACATGCAGCACTTTTTGTGCCTTTCCCTGCATTTCCTGGAATTTTGATCCATGGGAATGGATGGGATCCAGACCTGGAAATGGGAAGGGATGGAGCTCAACCCCAAAAATTCTACTAAAAACCAACGGGGTTGGTGGAGCTCCACCCAGGACAAGTAACGATAAATCTGGGGAAGGTCTGAGATAAAACCAATGGGATTTGGGGTGGATTTTCAAGAAAAAAGCCAAAAATGCATAATCTGCCCTCTTTTCCTCTTTTTTTTTTTTTTGGGTTGGTATTGAGGGGATTTTTAAAGCACTTGAGAAGAGCCAAACAACCCCAAAATTCACCCAGCTGACCCTAAAGATGACTCGGGAATTCAGGCACGGAATAAATTCTGAATATCTGGAATTCTCCAGTTTTCTCACAGGACATTCCAAGCGGGATGGGATTCACCGGGATCAGCCAAAGATTCTGGAAGAGCCAAGATCTGAGCAAGGAGAAGCAACCATCCCTCCCCTCCCCAACCCAAGCAACTCCAGAAAGACACCAAAATTCAAATAATCAAAGATTTGGAGATGGAAATATCCCCTTTCTGTCCTGCCTTGGAAGTGGAACCGGGAGCTGCTGGATTTACGGAGCTCCAGGAGTTCCATGGAGGCACCGGGAAGGACCAGGCCACTCTTGGGCCACTGGTGGCCACCAGACTGGGCAGTCCTGGCCAAACCAGGCCCCCAGAGGTCTCCAAAAGCATCAATAAATTGATTTTAAAGGGAGCGGAGCTGGAGCTGGGATTTGCCCAAACCTGAAGCAACTTCACCGGGATGGAACCAGAGCCGAGGGAAGAGTTCAGGATCAGCCCCAGGAGGAAATCCAAGGCCTTGGATCCTCATTTTTCCCTGGCTCCCATTCCCAGAGTGTGCAGGAACACGAGCACCCTGACCCCGATAAAATCCCGGGTTTAAAACCTCGGTTTGAGGGCGGCTCCTCAACTTCCCGGCTCTGATGGATTCCAGTTCCAGCCTCCGGCTCCGGGCTGGAGCGGCTTCACCGGGATGAAACCGGAGCCAAGGGAAGAGCTCGGGATTGATTCCAGGCAGGGATCCAAGGCTCTGGATCCTCATTTTTCCCTGGATCCCTTTCCCAGTGTGAACACGACCACCCTCACCCCTCTAAAGCCCCACATTTAACCCGGGGTTAAGGACGGCTCCGTTTCTCAGCTCCGACAGATCCCAGTTCCAGTCTGGGATAAAACCAGAGCCGAAGGAAGATCCGGGGAGGAACCAGAGGCTCTGGACCTCCACCTTCCCCGGATGCCATCCCCAGAGCGTGTAGAACACGACCACCCTGACCCCTGGAAAACCCCACATGTAAAGGATGATTTAAGGACGGCTCCTCAATTTCCCAGCTTCCCACCCCTCCTGGAAACCAAACCCCATTTCCCTGCTTTAATCACCGCGCCTCGCTTTGTCTCCGAGCCCTTTCTTTGCCTTTCTGTCCCTTTCTTCTCCATTTATTTCTTTCCTTTTTGTTTTTTTTTTTGTGCTAAACCTGTAAAAGGCGCCGGGCTCGGAGTTCATTTGGCCGCGGAGCTGATAAGCCATGAAAAACATGGAGCCGGCGATGGAAGCGCTGACAGCGCTGGCTCTGCCGCGGGCCCAGCTGCAATTTGCCTTCCAGGGCTGTCTCCGAAAACAAAAACGCTCCACACGCAGCATGCAAAGAAGTTCCGAGTGCGTTGGGGGGCTCGGGAAAACAGGAGAAGGGGGTGGAAAAAGCCACATGGAAGACGAGAAGGGCGGGCGGCGCTGGGAGTGGGGAGAGAGCTGCAGATCAATCATTTATAATTAACAAAAATCCGATTGGGGCTTTAAATAGAGATCAATGTGCGGCGGGGCTGAGTGGATTGCGAGGATGTATTCACCTTCTCGTAACTCTCCTCGCGAGCTGTCACACCTCCCGAACCCCCATTTGTTTTGTTAACAAAGCTTCAGGGGGCGCCGGGCTCTCATTGAAATTTCATTAATCTAATGGAGTAAAGTCCTGGAGAGGGGAAAAAAAAAAAGAAAAAAATCAAATTCTCGTTGGGCGAGATGGTACCTGGGAAAGATAACCTCTGGTTGAACTCCCCGCCTCGGCGGGCTCTGCCATCAGTCTGGGAGCAGACAGCAGCGGGATGATTGCAGCCACCGGCCGCAGATCCTTCTTCCACTGCTGCTGCTGCTTCTGCTGCTGCCTCCCCCCGCGCCCCCCGGGCTGAGCGCCGGCGCCGCCGGCCACGCGCTGCGGCCGCGCCGGGGTCACGGCGGGGACCGGGACAGGGTCAGGTGTAACATCACCAAGGGTTGGGGTCTGGAACTGCACTGGGGTCACGGCGGGGACCGGGACAGGGTCAGGTGTAAAATCACCGTGAATTTGGGTCTGGAACTACACTGGGGTCACGGCGGGGACCGGGACAGGGTCAGGTGTAAAATAAAATCACCAAGGGCTGGGGTCTGGAACTGCACTGGGGTCACGGCGGGGACTGGGACAGGGTCAGGTGTAACATCACCGTGAATTTGGGTCTGGAACTGCACTGGGGTCACGGCGGGGACCGGGACAGGGTCAGGTGTAACATCACCACGGGTTGGGGTCTGGAACTGCACTGGGGTCACGGCGGGGACCGGGGCAGGGTCAGGTGTAACATCACCAAGGGCTGGGGTCTGGAACTGCACTGGGGTCACGGCGGGGACCGGGGCAGGGTCAGGTGTAACATCACCAAGGGTTGGGGTCTGGAACTGCACTGGGGTCACGGCGGGGACCGGGACAGGGTCAGGTGTAAAATAAAATCACCATGGGTTGGGGTCTGGAACGGCACTGGGGTCACAGCGGGGACTGGGACAGGGTCAGGTGTAAAACAAAATCACCAAGGGTTGGGGTCTGGAGCTGCACTGGGGTCACGGCGGGGACCGGGACAGGGTCAGGTGTAAAATCACCACGGGTTTGGAACTGCACTGGGGTCACGGCGGGGACCGGGACAGGGTCAGGTGTAAAATCACCAAGGGCTGGGGTCTGGAACGGCACTGGGGTCACAGCGGGGACCGGGACAGGGTCGGGTCTGGAACAACAAAAGGGTCATGGCTGGGCCTGGACCAGGGATTTGGGTCTAAAACCACCTTGGACTCGATTCTAGACCCACCACGGGCTCAACTCTGGAAATGGAACCTCCCAGATGTCCCCTCATGGGATCCCAGAGTGGTTGAGGTCAGAAAAGACCTCCAAGACCAAGTCCAAACTTCAGCCCAGCACTGCCATGGAAGGGTTTGGGTGGGAAGGGACCTTAAAGCCCATCCAGGGACACCTCCCACTGTCCCAGGTGCTCCAAGGCCCAGTGTCCAACCCGGCCTGGGGCACTTCCAGGGCTCCAGGAGCAGCCACAGCTGCCACCCCTGCCGTGTGCCCACTCTCCCACGTCCCCAAGTGCCACGTGCCACCCCTTAAATCCCCCTGGCAGCTCCACCGCTGCCCTGGGCAGGAAACGGGGGGGTCTTTTTTGGGATATCTCCACTCCTCGCTCCAGCTAAAAATCCCAAACTTCCCTTCCCCACGCACTCCAATCCTCAACTTCTCCTTGAAACCCTCACGGACTTTGAGGAGGTTTCCAAGGGAAAACTGGGGGGTTTTCTCTTGAGAACCTCCACGTTCCTCTCGCTGCTGGATGCGTGACCTCCCCGGCAGCTCCCGCTAGCTTTTCGGGGATGTTGTATTCCGAATATTCCAGGAATCCCAACAACTGGAGTAACACAGCCACAGGAGACTCTCAACTTTCAGTTCACGTTCCCGGCAAATTCCTCGTCCTTCTGGCTGTGGGAAAGAGCAGGAAACTTGAATCCAAGCGAGGAAAGACCGTTAAAAAAGCGGAAATCTCACGGGTTCCTCGATGCCTGGCACTGCGGGCAGGGCAGGAATTTTTGGAAAACTCCGGGAATTCGAGAGGATGGTTATAAAGCTGAGCACAGACATCTGCACAGCCCCATTCCGCTCCAGCAGCGGCAGTTATTCCACAAATTCTTTCTAAATTTATTGCGAAAATGAAATCGCCTGTTCGCCCTCTCCAAAATCCAGGTGGAGGATAAAATCCAGCTGCAATTTTTATTTGGGATAATCCCAGGCAGCGCCAGCTGTGGCGAGCGGTGCCGAGGCCTTGGCTGCAGCCCCAAATCCTGCCTTGATTCCCATTTAAAGGAGCCCCTGATCCCACAGAAATCCAGGAAATCAAACCTGGAAAATCCCATTTAAATCCATTTAATGGCCCTGGTGGGGCCATGGTGATGGTCCCAGCTTGTCCCCACACCAGTCCCACAGAGGTGGCACCGAGGGGATTCAGAAGATCCAGATCCCACTCAGGACGCCCCTGTGTTATTTTTTGGCTTTTTCCCTCCCCTCCTTCCTGTTCTCCAAGGTCTTTCCTCCTGCAGTCCTGAGTTTTCTGAGCTTTCCTGTGGTGGGTGGAGAGGGACAGATCCTCCCTGTCCTGGGAAAAACGGGATCGGTGATTCCATGGAAAACCCCACTCCTTCTCCTTCTCAGGCACCTGGATTGGTGCCCTTGGATGAGCTGCTTCTCGTGGTGGGACTTCCCTCAGGGATGGAATTCCCGGGGGATCTGTGGCCGCCCCATCCCTGGAATCATCCCAGGCCAGGTTGGCGCAGCCTGGGATAACAGGAATTGTCCCCAGGTGGGACTGGAGGGGATTTCATGCCCTTTCCACCCCAAACAATTCCAGGGTTCTGGAATGTTCACCTGACCCACCCCAAACCCCTTTTTCCAGCTCCAGGTTTCCCAGGCCGTGATCCCGTCTGACTTCAGGGGATCAGAGGGAATAAAAAGCAGGAAAAACATGGAATTGAGGGAAGGAGGAGTGGGAGGGCAGTGGGGCAGCCAGGACAGAGTGACCAGGACAGAGTGACCAGGACAGAGTGACCCGGACAGAGTGACCCGGACAGAACAACCTGGCCAGGACAAATGGACACGGCCAGGCCAGGAGGGGCTGAGCCAGCAGATCCCAGCCTGGAGCATTCCCAGGAGTGAAAACAGGGAATTTTGGGACACTAACACTGATTCCTCCATTGCCACAGCCCAAAAAAGTCCCATTTATTTTGGGCAGAGACAACAGAATTCCAAGAACATCCAGGGAGGATGGAGTGAGCCAGGGATTGAAGGAGAGGGCAACATTGAGCCAGGAGAATTCCCAGAGGGAATTCTGGAGCTGTTATCCCACAGGGATCCCACATTCCCACCCTGACCACGGGTGTCCCACATTCCCAGCCCCTCCATGGTTGGTGTTTCCCACCCGGATCCACCTGCGGAATCCGCCCCATCCCCTCCCGTTTATCCCGTTCCAGACCCTTTCCCTTCCTGAGCCAGCCGGGATAAAGGACGAGCAGGAAGAGAAGAAGAAAAATCTCTCCCACAGAACATTCCAGATGGAATAAAAAAATCACAAAATTAAATTTTCTTTTTTTTTTTAAGCGCGGCACCTTTTTGGGAATTCGTGCGGGAGCAGGGAAGCGAGGAAATCTGGGAAGGAGGGAGAGGCGCACGTACGGCCCCGCTTCCAAACACACACACGGACGAGCCTTGGGGGAATTGGGTGAACTTTTGAACCAGAGCTGCGCAGAGACAGAGCCGAGAGCCTGTTCCCACTTTAATAAACAATTCCCTCTCTTTTTTTCTCTCTTTTTTTTTTTTTCCCCTCAATTAATTAAGGTTTGGGAAGGAAAAAAAATGGCAGGAGAGGAGTAATGGAGCAGGCGGCGCGTTCCTTACAGATGGATCCTACCTTTGGCTGCTTATTAAATCTCTGCATGATTGCGCTGCAGAAAATTAATCGCATTGTTTTCCCTTTTTCCGAGGGCTCTGCAAACAGCTCGGGAAGCGCGGCTGGGCTCCGCTCCCTGCCCTGCTCCCGCCTGGCAAGCAGGGCTGGCATCGCGCTGCTTTCGCCCCGCGGGTTTCTCTCACAGGGGAGCTGGGAGGGGTTTGGGGGAAATTTGGGATTTTCACATTTGGGTGAGGCAGGAACTGGTGGAAAAGAGGGAAAGGGTTGGGAGAGATGTGCGGGGAGAGGGGAGGGATCTGATCCCTGCAGGGTCCAGGAAAGCGTGGGGGACGGTGGAGATGGAGCCCAGCTCTGGCCTCGCCTTCCTCATCCTCATCCTCATCCTGGTCCTCACCCTGATCCTGATCCTCAGCTGCCTCCTCTTCCTCCTCCTCCTCATCCTGGTCCTGATCCTGATCCTCAGCTGCCTCCTCTTCCTCCTCCTCCTCATCCTGGTCCTGATCCTGATCCTCAACCTCTTCCTCGTCATCCTCATCCTCACCCTGATCCTGATCTTCATCCTGATCCTCATCCTGATCCTCAGCCTCCTCCTCTTCCTCCTCCTCCTCCTTCCATCTCCAAAGGCACCACCGCCAGCCCAGAGTTCCCAGTTTGAGCCCCAAACTGGGATGGGATGAGGAGCCCACCCCGAGGCCTTTGGCCGAGTCCGTATTTGCATTCCCATTGTTTGGAGCACGCTGAGCACTTCCACAGCTGCTCCCAGGCTCTGGAATTTCCATCCAGGCCCTTTGGACACCGAAACCTGGGAAAACAATGGCGCAGGTGTGGGACTGAGGGAAATCCCTTTGTGTTCCCCTGGAGAGGGACAGGGCACGGCCCCAGCCCCAAAATAACCCAGCAGCTCTCCTGGGAATTCCCCAAGTTCACAAACGGGGAATGAGGCCAGTTCTGGGGTACGGGGGGAGCTGGGGGTTACCAGGATGGGAAAAAGGGGGAAAAGGGGGAAAAGGGGGAAAAGGGGGAAAAGGGGAAAAGGGGAAAAGGGAAAAGGGAAAAGGGGGAAAAGGGGAAAAGGGGGAAAGGGAAAAGGGGAAAAGGAAGGGAAAGGGAAAGGGAAATGGGAAAAGGGAGAGGGAAAAGGGGAAAGGGTGAGGTGGAATTGACCTTTCCCAGACCTCCCCTGGTGCTCTGAGGCAGAGATTCCTCACCCAAGTTCATCCCAAACGTCCACTTCCCCTGTGGAATCTTGGGATGGGAATAAATCCCTTCCTGGGCACAAAAACCAGCAGCTGGATGCCAGGCTCCAAAATCCCCCAGGATCCAGAATTCCCAACCACCAAATCTCCCACTTCGGAGCCCTCCAGCCCATCAGGGTCTCCCCGGAGCTGGATTCCAGCTCAGATTTTTAGGAATTTTGCCTTGCTTAAGGGCAGGAACAGCCCCCAGTGCTTCATATCCAAAATCCCAGCCAAGAAACCAGGAATGTTCCCAATTAAACCCCAAGGAATCTGCTCCAATGGAGGAGGGATAATGGGGAAACTGAGGCACAGCAAAGAGCAAGGATACGAATCCAGAACTGGGAGTGCTTTCCCTTCCCCATCCCTCTTTTCCAAATCCTTCTTTTTCCATCCCTCTTTTCCTTTCCCAATCCCTCTTTTCCTTTTCCCATTCCCTCTTTTCCCCATCCCTTTTTCCCAATCCCTCTTTCCCTTCCCCATCCCTCTTTTCCTTCCCTGTCCCTCTTTTCCAAATCCTTCTTTTTCCGTCCCTCTTCCTTTCCCAATCCCTCTTTTCCTTTTCCCATTCCCTCTTTTCCCCATCCCTTTTTCCCAATCCCTCTTTTCCTTCCCCGTCCCTCTTTTCCAAATCCTTCTTTTTCCATCCCTCTTTTCCTTTCCCAATCCCTCTTTTCCTTTTCCCATTCCCTCTTTTCCCCACCCCTTTTTCCCAATCCCTCTTTCTCCTCCCCACCTTCAGAACCACCACCCCAAACCACCCAAACCTCCCTGGGAGCAACCCCCAACACCCCAAAAATCCCTCCCCAGAACGAAAAACCCCAACTCCCTCGGCCGAAAGTCGGCGCCTCGCGCTCTCCGCGCGGCGGAAAAGCGGGACGCGGCGGCCGGGATGATCCTGGCCTGATCCTTGGATGATCCATGGGCCGCGGTTGCCATGGCTGCAAGGTGACCCCTCGGAGCCGCGGCCGCACCAGCCGGGGGCAGCGGGGTCAGCGCGCGACCGCTCCGACCCCCGGGGTGAAAAGTTCAGGCATCCCAGGAAAAACCAATACGGCCCCGCCGCAGCCGCTTCCCGATTTATTTCCATTCCCAGCAAGCCATGCATAGAAAATCCAGATAAATCCCATTCAGCCCCGCCGGGACGCGACGCCCAATGGATGCAAGCAGATGTCGGCGGGGAGCGGGGCTGGGGGGCCGCCGTTAATATTTATTAATAATTCCCATTAATCCCGCCCGAAAATGCCTTCTGTTGTTCTGCCCACTTTTTAAAAGCTCGTTTTTAATTCCTCGCCCTCCCTGTGGAATTTTGTAGTTTTTCTCCCCGTGGCGTTTCCTGCTCGGGTGGGAATTAGGGGGATAATGAACATTTCCAGCGTGTCAGCGCCGTCAGCGCCCCGATTGATCCCCGACGCTTTTGCCGGGATTCTGCTGACGGATGGGGCCCATTCCCAGCCCAGCCTGGATTTTCCACCCTTCCCAAGCTCTCCTTGAGGTCCCACCTCGGCAGAAGCTGCCACGAGGTGGCCACGAGGTGGCTCCTGGAGCCCTTGAAGAAAGTCCGGAATATTCCGAAGGGATAACGGGAATTGCGGCGCGGTGGGGGTGGAATGAGGCAACCCAGCACGTCTGGGGTTTACGGCCAAAAATTTCTCTTTTTTTTTTTTGTGGGATGGTGGAAGGGAAAAGCAAGAAATATGGGATGGTATGCATAAATTATTTTTTTAAAAATAAGCCCAAAATGCCCTGGAAAATGGGATTTTGTGGCTGCTTTTTAAGGGATGGTGGAGGGGAAAAGCAGAAAATCTGGGAGATTATTTAAGAAGAAATGACAACCAAAATTCCTTGGAAGAAGGGATGGTAGAGGGGAACAGCAGAAAATCTGGGATATTATTTAGATTTTTTTTAAAAGGAAATTCAAATTTTCATGGAAGAAGGGAAGATGGAAGGGAAAAGCAGAAAATCTGGGATATTATTTTAAAATATTAAAAAAGAAATGGTGCCCAAAATTCTCTGGAAAAGGGGACGGTGGAAGGGAAAAACAGAAAATCTGCGGTAATATATTAAAATTATTTTTTTTAGTATGCCCAAAATTCCCTGGAAAGTGGGTTTTTGTGGCTGCTTTTTAAGGGATGATGGAAGGGAAAAGCAGAAAAACTGGGATGTTATTTAATAAATATTAAAGAAAAAATCAGAGCCAAAATTCCTTGGAAGAAGGGATGATGGAAGGGAAGAGCAGAAAACCTGTGGTGTTATTTTAAAAATATTTTAAAATAAAAGGTGCCCAAAGTTCCCTGGAAAATGGGATTTTTGTGACTGCTTTTTAAGGGATGGTGGAAGGGAAAAGCAGGAAAAGGGTCGGGAAGGAAAAGGGGGATGGGAAGGAAAAGCCGATCCTAAACTTGACCCAGCCCTGATCCCATCCCAGGGATTTTCTTCTGGCCTTGGCTGCTGTTCCCAGGGTCGAGGTCAGGGATCGGGGCTGGGATTGGGATCGGGGCTGGAATCAGGGTTTTGATCCATTTATCCCAACTCCAATCCAAAAACCAAATTAAAATCTTCCATTTCCGTGGTTTTTTCCCAAGATTTTCCCAGGTTGGGTGGGATGAGGGACTTTTTCCCCTCAAACCAAATGGAATTTTTCAGGTATTGCCATCCTAAAAAATTCCCAAATTTGAGCAAATCCTCGATTTCCCTGGAGCAGAAACTCAGGGAGGGGAGAAACTTTGAGGCAAAAAAACTCAAAAAAAATTAAACCGAACTTTAAAAAATTAAAAAATAAATGAAGAATGGACAAATCCACCCCAGGCGCAGGAAAATCCTGGGATTTTCCTGGGGAGGGATAAAAATTCCCGAGGAATTCCCCCAAAGTGGCCCCAGACAAAGGCCAGGGTGATAAATGGGGGTTTGGGGTTAGGCCGGGGTTTAGGCCCGGTTTTATCTAAGCCGGGTAAACAGCTCATTAATCCCGAGACTAAATGAGGTGGGAATGCAAATATCGGGGGGAGAAGGGCAGGGGACAGCCGAGGGGAAAGGAAAAAGGGGAAAAATGGGATTTGGTTTATAGGGCATGGAAAATAAAAATGGGATTTGGTTTATATGGGATGGAGGGAAAAATGGGATTTGTTTTATTGGGGAGGGGGGAAATGGGATTTGTTTTGAAATATTTTAAAGGGTTTTGAAGGATTTTGAAAGATTTTAAAGGGTTTTTAAGGTTTTTGAAGGATTTTAGAGAGTTTTGAGCTATTTTAAAGGATATTTTTGAAGGTTTTGAAGGGTTTTAGAGAGTTTTGTACTATTTTAAAGGATTTTAAAGGGTTTTTAAGGTTTTTGAAGGATTTTAGAGAGTTTTGAGCTATTTTAAAGGATATTTTTGAAGGTTTTGAAGGGTTTTAGAGAGTTTTGAACTATTTTAAAGGATTTTAAAGGGTTTAAAAGGTTTTTGAAGGATTTTAGAGAGTTTTGAACTATTTTAAAGGATATTTTTGAATGTTTTGAAGGGTTTTAGAGAGTTTTGAACTATTTCAAAGTATTTTAAAGGGTTTTTAAGGTTTTTGAAGGGTTTTAGAGAGTTTTGAACTGTTTTAAAGGATTTTGAAGGATTTTAGAGAGTTTTGTACTATTTTAAAGGGTTTTAGGGAGTTTTGAACCATTTCCAAGGATATTTTTGTGGGTTTGGAAGGGTTTAGAGGGTTTTTGAGGCTGACACGGGCCCCGTGGCCGCTCCCATCGCGCCCGTCCTGCACACCCCATGCATCAGGTGTTTATCGGGAATTCCGCAGCTCTTCCCGGTTTTGGACGGAGTTCAGAGAGCACCGGGACTTCCCCTGCCCTAAATTTGCTCCTCCCTGGCTTCCGGTGCCTCCCGGCCCCAAAATCAGGGCTGGAAAAATCCCAAAAGCCATCAGTTCCCAGTTAAAATAAACTTCCCCTTTCTCCCCCAAATTCCAGGGGATTTTTTTGGGTTTTTGTGGCTTTGATCCTCTGCGGGGCAAGGCCGGAGCAGCTCCCTTCAACTGATTAATGAAGGAATTAATTAATGATTAATTAATTAAGCAGGAGGTGTTTGGGGGATTTGGGAAGGTTGTCTCCGGTGGGAGATACCTCTGTCCATGGCATGGGGTTGGAATTGGGGGATTTTTAAGGTTTTTTCCACCCCAAACCATTCTGGGGTTTCTGAGTCAAACCACCCGGACCCCACAGCAGCATCCAATGGATAAATGGGATCCAGAGGACAAAATTCCCTAAATCCAGCTCAGTCCTTCCCTCCCGCCCCTCTTGGGGCAGCCAAAAGTTCTTTGGGATTTTCCAGGCCAGGAAAAAGAGGGAAAATCCCAAAAAACGGCCCAAACCCAGCGGGTTCCTGGCTGGGAAGGTGCCACAGTGAGGGGGGAAACCTGACCCCAAATCAATCCCGACCCCCAGTCAATCCTGAGCCAAAATCATCAATCCCAACTCCAAATCATCAATCCCAACCCCAAATCATCAATTCTGAGCCCAAATCAGTCCCAATGGATGGGCCATGTCTCTGGGGCGGGATGGGTTTATTTGGGATGTGTTTGTGGGATGGGATTGGTTTGGGATGTGGTTTTGGAGGATTTGGGGTTTGAGGGAGGGTTTGGGGGCTGGATTTGGGTTCTGTGATGGGGTTTGGGGACTAAATGAGAAGACAAAGCGGCGCCTGCGCGTGATCCTGGCCGGGAGCGTTCCCAGACCCCCTTGCCAAGGCCCGTTCCCAAAGCCTCTTCCCTTACCCAAGGCCTGATCCCATTCCCAAGGCCTGTTCCCGAAGCCCGAGGCCCGTTCCCGTTCCCAAGGCCCAATCCCGTTCCCAAGGCCCAATCCCGTTCCCAAGGCCTGTTCCCGATCCTAAGGCCCATTCCCGTTCCCAAGGCCCAATCCCATTCTCAAGGCCCGTTCCCAAAGCCTGAGGCCCGTTCCGGTTCCCAAAGCCCAATCCCCTTCCCAAGGCCTGTTCCCAAGGCCCATTCCCGTTCCCAAAGCCCGTTCCTGTTCCCAAGGCCCAATCCCATTCCCAAGGCCCGTTCCCAAGGCCCGTTCCCGTTCCCAAGGCCCGATCCCGTTCCCAAAGCCTGTTCCCAAGGTCCGTTCCCAAAGCCTGAGGCCCGTTCCCGTTCTCAAAGCCTGTTCCCGTTCCCAAGGCCCGTTCCCAAAGCCTGTTCCCGTTCCCAAGGCCCGTTCCCGTTCCCGTTCAAGGCCCGATCCCAATGCGCGTTCCCGGGCGCGCTCCCGACCCCGCGCGCTCCCGGCCGGCCCCACACGGGGGCGCTGCAGAATTCCGGAGCCGCCGCCGCGCCCGGGAGACCGCGGGACCCCCCCCCAATAAACCCCAAAACCACCAAATAACCCCAAACAGACCCTAAAACCCCCAAATAACCCCAAATAAACCCTAAATGCACCAAATAACCCGAATTAGACCCTAAAAACACCAAAATAACCCCAAACAGACCCCAAAACCACCAAATAACCCCAAACAGACCCTAAAACCCCCAAATAACCCCAAATAAACCCTAAATGCACCAAATAACCCGAATTAGACCCTAAAAACACCAAAATAGCCCCAAACAGACCCTAAAAACACCAAATAACCCCAAATAAACCCTAAAAGCACCAAATAACCCCAAATACACCCTAAATGCACCAAATAACCCCAAATAGATCCTAAATACACCAAAATAACCCAAATTACACCCTAAAACCACCAAAATATCACCAAATAGAGCCCAAATATACCAAAATAAGCCCGAATGCACCAAATAGACCCCGATGGATCCCAAAAATCCCAGATCCACCTGAACAAACCCTGACAGCCACGGGCAGGTACCGCTGAGTAACCCCAAATCACGCAAATAGCCCCAAATAATGCAAATAACCCCAAAGAGCCCCCAAGAGACACAGAGAGACCCCCGAGACACATGGACACCCCCCAAGATCCGGTGACACCTCCGGACACACCTCAATATCCACGGGCAGCCCCAAAATCCCCCAATAAACACAGACACACCCCAATATCCACGGGCAGCCCCAAAAATCCCCCAATAAACACAGACACACCCCAATCTCCACTGAGCAACGGGAATAAAGGAATATCCAAAGGGACGGAGCAGAATCCAAAGGGATAGATCAATATCTCAAGGGATAAATCAATATGCAAAGGGATACATCAATATCCAAAGGGATTGGTGAATGTCCAAAAGGATAAATCAATATCCAAAGGAAACAGAGGAATATCCAAAGGGATCAATCAATAACCAATAGGATAAATCAGTATCCCAAGGGATCGATCAATATCCAAAGGGATTGATCAATATCCCAAGGGATCAATCAATATCCCAAGGGATCGATTCCCAGGAGGAATCCAAGCCAGGAAAATCCTTTCCCAGGGGATTTCCCCCAATCCAAACTCCTCCACCTCCCGAATTCCCGGGGTTTTTTGGGAGAGCACCATCCCAAGTCCAACCTGCTCCAGTGAAAAGCAGAATTTAATCAAGCTGGGAATTCGGGAAGGTGGGAAAAGCCACAAAATCAATCCCAAAGAAAGCAGCAGCCAGGTAAGCAAGGAATAGCAGGAATTTCAGGAATATTATTTGGGATTTTCACATTTTGTGGGAATGCTAAAAAAAACCAAAATCCCCTCCTGAATTATGGGATGGATGGAAAACCAAAGGATTCCGGGTTTATCTTTGATCTTCTCCAGAAGATAAAATCCCAGGAATTCCAAGACACTTCAGCGACATTCCAGAATTCCAAGAAATTTTCCAAAACAGAATTCCCAAAAAATCAGGACTCACCCTCATCCTGGAATTCTATCGGGAACGAGGCCGGAGAAATCCGGGAAGGGCCAAAATTCCAGCTGGGATTTTCCTCAGAGCCGTCGTGTCCGTCGTGCTCGTCCCCTCCTGGGTGGCAGTGATGAGGAGAGGCTGAATTTTGGGGAAATGTTGGGAATTTAGGAATTCCTAACCCCAAATATCCCAATTTCCTCCTGGTTCCCTCCAAAATCCAGACTGATTTTTGTGGGATTTCAGGGGTTTTAGGGTCAAGGCAGGGAATTCCTGCTGGAAAAACCTGGGAATGCCAGAATTCCAAAGGCAAATCCAAATTCTTGGCCCTGTCCTCAGGCCGTGACCTTGTCACAAATCCATATGTAAAATAAAGATTTGCAGTAAAATGGGGAATTTCCCAGGATTTTAGGAAGAAGAGCTTGGAAATCCTTCAGGAGAGGGAAAAAGGATAAAACCATTAATTTCCTACATAAATTTACAGGAAAAGGGATAAAAACATGGGTTCCCTACACAAATGTACAGGAAAAAGGATAAAAACATTAATTCTCTGCACAAATTATAAGAAAAAATGTATAAAACCATGGATTTCCTACAAACAAATTACCCAAGTCAGGGTGTGGAAAGGATCTTTCCACTCCTGAAATTAACCTTATATTGAATTTTCCAGGGAATTTTCCTGCTGCTCTTGGATTTTCTGGAGAGGCCGCTCGGTGCCAGGTGCTGAGATCACTTTTCACAAAACCCCAGCAGCGATAAAAGATTTCTAATTCGATATTAAAAGGTTTTTAATTCAACATTAAAAGGTTTTTAATTCAATATTTGTTCTGGACAGAGCGCGCAGGGCCGGGGCCGATAAGGGAGCGGGGGCAGCTGCTCCTCACTCAGCGCCCTTCAAACAGCCCCAAAAAGGAATTTCCAGCTGCTCCTGCAGCGTTTTCCAAATCGAGCTGGGCCACAAAATGATCCTACATCAATAATTCCCATTTTTAGGGAAAAAATGGGAATTGTGAAAATAAAAAGTGGGATGATAAAATGATCCAACATCAATAATTCCCATTTTTAGGGAAAAAATGGGAGTTGTGAAAATAAAAAGTGGGATGATAAAATGCTCCAACACCAACAATTCCCATGTTTAGGGGTGGTTCCAAGCTCTGCTCAAATCCATGGAAACGGAGCTGCTTCGTTTTCCTTAACACCAAGAATATTCCGGAATATTCTGCAATATTCTGGAATATTCCTTCAGGAGCGACCCAAAACCCCCCAGCCCTCGCTCCATAAAAACCCAATCCCGTCATTTTTCCATTTGGATTTGCATCCTGAGGATTTCACATGCTTTTAATCCACTTTTGCCATTAAAATATCCTGATTTGCTGCTTCCTATGGAGGGATAAAAAAAGGAATTAATGAATCCCAGGGAAAAACAAACAATTTCCATGGATGACAGGAAAACCTTTCATTTCCCGCAGCTTTTTATGGGAATTGCAATTAAATTTCCTTGGCTTGATCAGGTACCCAGAGCTTCATTAAACATCTCTTAAATCCCAGGAAAAAGCAATGCCAGGAGAGCTCCAGGTGGGATTTTATGAGGAGCGGAAGTGAAATCCCTAATTTTTTACCTCAAAATCCTAATTTTTTACCTCAAAATTCTAATTGTTTGCCTTCAAACCCTATTTTTTCATTCCATCCATCCTTCCATCCCCAGCTTACCCCACCACAATCATCCCCCAAAAAATCCCATAGAAACCCAAATCACTCCACCAGCATTTTTTTTTCAGGATGCGATCTCACCCAGAAATTCTTCCCCATATCCATAAGGAGCTGATTTCCCAAATTTCCCAAATTTTGGTTATTTTTGGGTTTTTTTTTTGTTTGGTTTGGTTTGGTTTGGTTTTTTTCTTTGTTTTGTTTTGTTTTGTTAATTACACATAATAAAGAGAATTCCCGTCACCCTAAAAATGCCAAGAAAAGGGAAAACTCTTTGGGATCGAGGCTTTTCCCGGATTTTTTGGGCTGGAGCTGCCGGAGCTTGCAGTGATTGCCAGCGCCCAGCAGGTCGGGCTGCAAGGCAGCGGCAGCCGGGAATGCGCTGCTGGAATTTCACTGCCATCCCCTCCCCCAGGCACGGGAAAACATGGAATTTCTTGGGAATACCGAAAACCAGCAAGGAATAACCCCAGGAATGGATAAAACCATGGAATTTCTTGGGAATACCGAAAGCCAGCAAGGAATAACCCCAGGAATGGATAAAACCATGGAATTTCTTGGGAATACCGAAAGCCAGCAAGGAATAATCCCAGGAAAAGATGGGGAGGAAAAACGGTGGATTTTGGACTCCTTGAGAGGGGGGATAATTTCAAAAATTCCAATCTTGGCAATCCTGCAGTGGGTCGGAGTTTAGGAATAAACAGGAAAAGCTGAAGTTTTGGGATGTGGAGAATAATCCCAAAGCAAATTCAGCAGCTCAAGGGTTAAATTACTCCTTGTCCCAGGGTGGAGAAAATTCCTGGATACAAAAATGGGGAATAACCTGGAAATTATTAATCCTTTTTCCTGTTTTTTTGGGGAATAAGGAGGGGCTGTTCCCATTGGGAGGAATTTCAGGTAAGGTTAATTAATTAATTAACTGCTGCTCCTCCCAAACTTGGGGCCTTCACAAGGCCTCCTACCAAAATAATTCTACAGTAATGGGTAATAATTAATAAATAATTCTATAAAACTCCAAGTGAAGCAATAATTAATTAATAATTTGGCAGAATTGCAGTCAAAACTGGGGAATAATTAATTAATAATTCTACAAAACTCCAAATGAAGCTGGGAAATAATTAATTAGTAATTCAGCAGAATTCCAGACTAACAATTAATTAATAATTTTACAGAGGGGACAATAATTAATAATTAATTCTACACTGAATAAATTATTATATATAGAGAGAATATATTATATTTATATATTTAATATATTGTGTATATAATAGATCTATTTTTAATATTATATAATATATTTTATTATATAAAAATATCTTATATATTCATTTATAATTAAAATTATATTTTATATATATTATGGAATATATCATATATATATAATTCTAAAAATTGTTTTGTTTTCTTTCCATCTCCCCCGTGTTTTGACATCTCCTGAGCCGGAGTTTCGGTGTTTATAAACAGGGGGATTCCAGGGCCGGAGATTTGAACAACGCCTTCCAAATCTTGTCAATCCCAAAGGTTTTTTCCTGCTTTTCCCCAAACACTTCATAAATCTAAGGCGGGTTTGGGAGCCTGAGCCCAGCTCAGCAAAGCCGGAGCCTCCCGGCATGAGCCAAAAAGGGCTTTTTATAAATAAAACTTCCTAAAATCACCCAGCACTCCATTAATTCCCGGACACTCCAGCTCGGCTTCAAAGGGAATCTTTGCAGCAAAAAAGGGAATTTTGGGGTTTTTTTTGTTGTTTTAATGATTTGCTACTTGGCCTTGTCATAACTACATGGAGCAAAAAGGCAGTGGCGGGGAGAGGGTTGGGGAAACGCAAAGTTCCGGCTCCCAGGCAGCTGCAGCTCCGTGGATTTGGGGTTTTAGACGAAAAAAGGGTTGCAAAGGTCTGGGTTTGGGATTTTTTTGGGATGTTGCTCCCGAAGGGAAATGACAGGGATGGACATGGTGGCGACCCCACCACAACTCCAGCAGGATGGAGTTTTATTCTGAGGCAGAGTGAAAAAAAGGGATCAGCAAATGGATAAAAAGGAGATTAAACAATCCCACAAAATTATCTCCAAAAAGTTACACCAAAAAATGAGACCAAAAATTGATAAATATCACCTAAATTGGGCCTACTATTAGGTGAGGCCTACTGAGGCCTGGTGAGGCCTTCTGAGGCCTAAGGGCCTACTCTGATTTTCTCTTTGTTAATGAATCGTTTTAATTAACAAAGCTCCCAGTTTTTAAACCACAATTCATCCTATTTCTATTGATTATTCCTGACTCCAGGAAGTCGGAATTTTCTGGGGTTAAGGCACGGATCTGGGACAAGCAGGAGTTCTGGGTCCAACCCCTGCCAACGCATATTTTTTGAGCCTCAATTTTCCCAAATTTCATAAAAATGGGAGAACCATCCTCCCTCTCCTGAATGTTTTGACTACTTATGAATATTTTAAGGAATTCTGCTGTTCAGCAGTTAAGGGAAAACCATTTGGGAATAATTTTGGACAGAAAAATAAAAGCATCGTCATCAGCTCCATGCAAATAAATCTGGGTTTATTCATCTACTTGTTTTTTTTTTTTTTTACCAAATAAAGGGGAAAGTCATTGCTTTCCAAAAGCTCCTTCCAACCCAAACCATTCCCTGATTCTCTGGTTTTTTGATGCTCAGGAGCTCAGGTGACTCTGTAACCTCTCCTCGAAGACCCTTGGAGATGGAAAATGTGACCATGGTTTTCCCATTTTCCAGTTTCCAGTGGGATACCTGACCAGGTGTTCCCTAAGCACTCCAAGGACTCATTCCCCCTAAAATTCCCAGTGGATGCAGCAGGAATTCGAAGCGAGCTGGGCACTCCTTTCCAAATCCCTGCCTGCTTCCATATCCCGATTTTCCTACTTTTCCTTCAGCTCCTGACTCCATCAAAAGAATATTCCAAGGAACAAAAGGCTCCCTCCTCCTCCATCCTTGAAATTCCATGAACTTTCCTGGTTTAAAAACCTCATTTGGAGCCTTTGATGCGCTCGGCTCTTCCCTCCCCTCTATTTTTTTGTTAATTTTCCGCCCAGCTGTCCGTTGGACTTTTCCAAAGGGTGCCAGATGCTGGATTCATGGGGAAACAATGCTTGGGAAGCAATTAAAGCTCCGAGGCTCTGATTGAAACTGGATAATGCCGTTCCCGGCGGGAATTGCGAGGCTGCCGTGTTCCTGGCCTTTCCAGGAGGGGCTGGAAGCGAGCCCCGAGCAAGAAGGGAACCGCTGGAATTTGTTCCTGGGGAAAGGAGGGATCGGAGGAGCCGGAATGCTGGGAAGGGATTTATTCCTGGAGTAAAGGGTCAGAGGAATTGGAATGCTGGGAATGGGTTTAATTCCTGGAGTAAAGGATTGGAAGAGTTGGAATGCTGGAAAGGGGTTTATTCCTGGAATACAGAATTGGAGGAACCGGAATGCCAGGAAGGAATTTGATTCAGTAGCTCCCACCTCGGTGGAACTCTGGGAGATCCCCATGGATCCCAACCATTTTTTAAGGAAAAAGGGCAAATCCACCAATCCCTGTGCTGCTCCCAAGGCTCTGAGTCGGGAATTCCATCCCTGGATCCAGCAGAGCCAAAGCAGCTCCAGCTGAGCTCCGAGCGGCCCCACCCCCACCGATTGTCCCAGAGATCCAGAATTCCCTCCTGCTGGCCCTCGGGAATCCCAGGAAGTTCAAATCCTCGCTCCCACCATGGAGGAATTGAGGAGCAAAGCCAAAATTTCCTGAATTTTTAACAAGGAACGGTCATTCCCGGAAAATTCCCATCCTGATCCTGGACTCTGCTCCCACTCTAAGCTCAGGAGAATTGAGGGACCCCCAGAATCTTCTCTCCCAATCAATTCTCCATGGGAATATGCTGGCCTTTCCAAGCTTCCCAAACATTCCGAAATTCTTGGCGTTTCTGGAAAACTTCTTAGACTGGGAATTGACGCCGGAGCCCCAGAAATTGTGGGATTTGCTCTCCGGGATGACATTCCTGCTGTGGAATTTTCCCACCCCAAGACCTGCCCCAACATCCATAAAATCTCTTTTTCCTGGGAATTTGGCACACGGAACGTCCCCCAGTCCAACCCTTCCCAGCTGGACTCACCTCGGGATGGGAATTCCAGGTGGTACCTGAAAAACCAAATGGAAAAAGAGCCATAAAATCCCAGATTGTCCTCAAGAATTATTCCGGCCTGAGGAATTAGGGATGGATGGGAGAAGCTGGGAACCCGGGGAATTTCAGCAAAATCCTAGGAATCATTTTTATCCAGGAACAGCACCTGGAAATTTGAGAATCACACCAAGGGTTGGGAATAAAGCACAAAGTGCCTGTTCCAAGATGAGCTCTGGTTGCAGGGAGAAAATTTCCCAGAATATTGGGTGGGAAGACCCTTTTGGAGGAAAAATTGGGAATTTTTTGGGTTGTTTTTGGGATTGGTTCCCCAGATCCACAAGGAATTTTTTTCTCCATCCTGTGGCTGTGCCATTTTATCCCAAAATTCTCAAAATCCAGCCCCACATGAGGGCAACTGGCAAAGCAGCTCCAGCTTTTTTGCCCCATATTTTATCTTTAAATTCCAACATTTCCATGGAAAATCCCAATTATCCATCATTTAAGCAGAAAAACATCATCTCTAAGAGATCCCTGTCTTCCCCCAATTCCAAAAAATCCAGCATTCCCAACATTCAGGATATTTTTGCCTCCTGGACAAAGAAGAGCAGCAAAAATCCCTTTTCTTTTCTTTTTTTTTTCCGGGAATTTTTGCCTCAGGAGCTTTTCCCGGCCACGTTTTAGCGCCAACATTTCCTGAATGATTTTCTGTCACTCGCAATTCCCGCTCCGTGAAAGCACCGGGGCTTTGTTCCCGACCTCTGTCATTTTTAATCCCAGGAAATGGCCTAAAAAAAAATGGGAAAATTGAGTTCCGTTCCCTGCCGGAGCAGCTCCGGGGAGGCAGATGGGAAACGCCAAAAAAAGCTTGGATTTTCCTGCTTTTTTTTTTTTCACTTTTTAGGATAAAAATCCAGCAAAAAAAAATCTGATTTCAGCTCAAGGATTTGGTTTTAATTCCATGGTTGGATCATTTTTACTCTGGGAAAGAAAATTTGGGATAAAATGGAATTAGGAATAGGGGGAGGAGAAATTTTTTGGGAATGTGGAAGAGTTATGAGCTCATTTCTGCCTCTGCCAACAGAAATCTTGGATAAATCCCATAAACGATGGATTTTGAGAGTCCTTGGGTTTCCAGGAAGTTCCCCCACAGAATTTTGCCCTTTCCCCCTAAATTTGGTGTTTCGCCCACCCCTTCCTGCAGAAAACTTCATCCCAAATCCTGGTTTTCCAATATATTCTTGGATTTTTGGGCCTGCAACACCCAAAAAATGCAAAAATTTGGGCAAATTTGGGTTCAACGAGATTTGAGCAGCTGGAATAGCCCAAAATCCAAACCCTCTGAGGCGGATCCATAAAATCCAGGTAGCTTCCAATCAAATTCCCAGGTTTTCCTCATTAATTAATTCAATATTCTCAAGGGATGGGGTGGAGTGGAATCTTTGGAGCCAGGATTTAAATGTCTGGGAAAATAAATGTTTTTTAAAAATCAATGCTGGACGAGATTTCCAATAGGGAAAAAAAAATGGGAGCTGAGAAAATGGGATTGGGAATTCCCCATTAGGGGAGAAGCAGATTTAAATTCATTTTTCAGCTCAGTTGAGGCTCTCAGGTTTCAGGTTAATGATGGATCCAGGAGGAAATGGATGGGAAAATTGGGATAATTCCATCAGCCGGGCTGGGAAAGGCTGGAAAATTCCGGAAAGGAACAACCCAGAAGGCTCCAAACGGAATTAGTGGTGGGACTGAGCTCAGGGATAAAAGGCGGTGAAAATGGGATTAACTTAATTTGGATTAATATGAGAAACTCCTTCCCTAAAAGAAAAAGAGGGGAGAAAATCCCCATCGGGAAATGAAGCAGGAATATCTGAGAATTTTTTCCTTAAAAAAGGGGGGAAATCCCCATCCTGAAAATAGGGAATAAACGAAGAATATCCCAGAACTCCTTCCTTAAAAACAGAGGGAAAAATCCCCATCCAAACCCAGAGAAAATCCAACCAAAACAACGACATTTGCCCAGAATTCTCCCATTGCCCCGAGCCTGGAATATCCACAAAATCCCAAACCAGGGGGGAATTCCCGCAGGAGGAGGAATGCCCGGAACCTGCCGGAATTCCGAGGCGTGGAGCGGGAAGTGCAGCAGGACCCACCGGGCTCGGAGGCGCTGGAAGGCGCCCAGGATGGCGTCGCGCTGCTGCCGCGCCCGCGCGCTCAGCGGCTCCTCCCGCAAAGCCTGGCTCAGGTAATCCTCAGCCTCTGCAAACGGGAACGGGAACGGGAAAATCGGGATACGGGGCCTTGGAGAGGGAAAACGGGTGTGGGAAGGGGCAAGGAAATGTGGGAATGGGAACGGGAAAATCGGGATACGGGGCCTTGGAGAGGGAAAGGGGGTGTGGGAAGGGGCAGGAAATCTGGGAATGGGAAAGGGTTCAGGAAATCTGGGAATGGGAAAGGGAAAATCGGGATACGGGGCCTTGGAGAGGGAAAGCGGGTGTGGGAAGGGGCAGGAAATGTGGGAATGGGAAAGGATTCAGGAAATGTGGGAATGGGAAAGGGAAAATCGGGATACGGGGCCTTGGAGAGGGAAAGCGGGTGTGGGAAGGGGCAGGAAATGTGGGAATGGGAAAGGGAAAATCAGGAAATGTGGGAATGGGAAAGGATTCAGGAAATGTGGGAATGGGAAAGGGAAAATCAGGATACGGGGCCTTGGAGAGGGAAAGCGGGTGTGGGAAGGAGAAAGGAAATCTGGGAATGGGAAAGGATTCAGGAAATCTGGGAACAGCCAGGGAAATCAGGGAATCTGGGAATGGGAAAGGGTTTAGGAAATGTGGGAATGGGAAAGGGAAAATCAGGATACGGGGCCTTGGAGAGGGAAAGGGGGTGTGGGAAGGAGAAAGGAAATGTGGGAATGGGAAAGGATTCAGGAAATGTGGGAATGGGAAAGGGAAAATCGGGATACGCGGCCTTGGAGAGGGAAAGGGGGTGTGGGAAGGGGCAAGGAAGAAGGGAAGGGTCCGGAAACCTGGGAATGGCCAGGTAAATCAGGGATGTGCAGGAGGGACGAGGTTTTGAGGGGAACAGATGAAGATTTGGGGTGTTTTGGAGGGGAGGGATGAGATTTTGGGGTGTTTTGGAGGGGAGGGATGAGATTTTGAGGTGTTTTGGATGGGAGGGATGAGATTTTGGGGTGTTTTGGAGGGGAGGGATGAGATTTTGGGGTGTTTTGGAGGGGAGGGATGAAGATTTGGGGTGTTTTGGAGGGGACGGATGAAGATTTGGGGTGTTTTGGAGGGGAGGGATGAGCTCAGCGCCGCTGCGGCAGGAAATGAGAGCTGAAACCCCAAAACCACCAAAAATTATCCCAGCTGCTTCCTCAGCACCCTCCAAGTTTGGGGCCCACAGCCCCCACATTTTTGGGGTCAGGGACAAGGAGGCCCCACCACTCCCCAAATTCTCCTCGGGGTCAGGGCCAGGGAGGCCCCACAACCCCCGAGGACCCCAAAGCACCCCAGAAAAAGCCACCCCAAACCCTTCCCAGCTCCGCCCCGCAGCAGGATTCCCCTGTGGGGCAGGAGGGGGGTGAGGAGGGATCCGTTACCTTCCAGGAGCCTCTGGATCTCCTGTGGGATCGGGGGATCCATGGGATCCTTTGTGATCCCACGGGGCCGCGATCGCCGCGAGGTGACGAGGAGGAAGCCGCGAGGGCGGGGACACCCCAAAACCGAGGAAGAGGAGGAGGAGGAACCTTTGGGGTTTGGGTTCCTCCTCCTTTCAAACCCCAGCAGATCCCTGGGATGGGTCCCAGCTGTCCTGGGTGATCCCAAAAACTCCAGGTGGGAAAAGCTGAGCTCTGGCCAAGGAGCTCCACTCGGAATTCCCGGCTGGAATTTCCTCCTGGACCTCACCTGGAGCCTCCCCAGGTAGTTCCTGCCCCCAAAATTGGGATTTTTTCAGGTTTTCCACCCCAAAAATTCTCATGGAGAAAAAAGGGCGTGTTCTGGGATTAATTTTTCCCATTTTCTGCATGGAAAAGAGGTTGGGTTGGGAAAATGAACACTTGGGGTGGGGAGAAGATTGAAAAACTCCTGGAAATTTGGAGATTTCACATGGAAATATGGAAAGTAGTCCTGGAAATATGGAAAATATTCCTGGGAATCTGGAAAATTCCACATAGAAATACTCCTGGAAATCCGGAGCCGCTCCTCCAGGTGCTCCCGGGTGGTTTGGGCCCCGTTTTCTGAGAAATAAATGAAAAAATTCTATTTTTTTAAATTTCTCAGCACAAACCAGACAAGGAGCAGGTGCCAGGAAAGGTGAATTTCCTGGAAAATTCCCTGCTGGATTTTGGGATTTTGATTTGGGGACAGAGGGAGCGCCAGAGGATTCTCCAGATCTGGGACTCAAGACCTCAGAGCCGTGGCTGCCACGTCATTTCCAAAGCAGGGACTTTCACATCCAGCATTTCCCACCCCATTTTAACCGTTCCTGGCTCAGATTTTAAACTCGGCTTTTGCCCCTCCCCCTCCAGCCGCGTTAGGCTCAGCTCAGCTGCTGCCCGAGCTCGGTTTTAGGACCGAAACGGCCCCGAAATGGAGATTTTGCAGCGGATGCTGAGGCCTCAAAGCACAGGAAACGCAGCTCGGGGGCCCTGAGCAGGAGATGGAAAATCAAAATATCACAGGAGCTGCCCCTCCCGTCTTTTTGGGGCCTCAAACCCTTTTTGGGGCCTCAAACCCTTTTTGGGGGCCAAATGTGGATTTTTCCCTGCCAACACCTGCTCCTCAAATCTCCTTGGCCAGGTAGGATCACCTGAGCTGGGATTTAAAGCCAGGAAACAAAAAGTAACAGAAAATTAAAATATCACAGGAAGGGGCTCAGGAAAAGGGATTTTCCCAATTTCCAGGGAAATTACTTCCCCCTCTCCCTCTTTGTTTTTGTTCTCCCTTCCATTTTTTTCTCACCACTTCAATTTTTGGATTTTGGAATGGTCACAGATTTGGGTTTGGGTTGAGCTGGGAAGGAGAGGGGCGAGTCTGGCACCATCCTTGTCCTGCAGCATCCCAAATTTGGGGGTTCTGCTTCAGAACCTCCTCCCCACCGGAGCAAATTCCCACCCGGATCCTCCCGGGTCGCGCAGCCGGGCTGAGCCCTGCCGGCATCCTCGGAAATCCAATTTCCCGGGAAACGGATGCGGGACTGGGCGTAACCATGGAAACGGAGCTGGGGGAAAACGGGAGAGGCAGAGCCCTGGTCCAGTCAGGAATCTTGGGAATATCGGGGGGAAATGGGAAAGGCAGAGCCCTGTTCCTATCGGGAATATTGGGAATATCGGGGGGAAATATATCGGGAATATTGGGGGAAATGGGAGAGGAAGGAAGGAAGGAAGGAAGGAAGGAAGGAAGGAAGGAAGGAAGGAAGGAAGGAAGGAAGGAAGGAAGGAAGGAAGGAAGGAAGGAAGGAAGGAAGGAAGGAAGGAAGGAAGGAAGGAAGGAAGGAAGGAAGGAAGGAAGGAAGGAAGGAAGGAAGGAAGGAAGGAAGGAAGGAAGGAAGGAAGGAAGGAAGGAAGGAAGGAAGGAAGCCCAGCCCATCTCCAGCCCTTTCCTAGGTTTTTCCAGGTGCTCCAGAGGGAATTTCCTGTGGGAATTTCACTCAGGAGCTCTCGGAGAGCACAAATCGATGGCTCAGGAGGAATCGCCGTCTCTGCCATCTCTGTTTTCGTGTCCTTCATCCCCCACCCCGTGCTCGGACAGCTCCTGGAAGCTCTGCCAGAAATCCCAGGAAATTCCAGCCCCGACATCCCTGGATTTGGCGGGGAGGTGCTGAGGAGGAGCTGTGGAATGTTCTGGGCACACCTGGGAGCGGGAATTCCCATTTGGGATAAATTTAACCCCCGAAGCGATGGGAGGAGCGCGGTTATCCGTGCCTGGATCGCCAAATCCTTCGGGAAGAGCAGCGGGACGGGTGGGGCTGGGTTAGGCCGGGCTCTTCCCGCTCGGATCCGGCTCTGCTGAGCGGGACACAAAGCCCAGCTCGGCGGCGGAGGCAGCGAGCGAGACGGACAGAGTGACAGGGGCAGAATGAGCTGTCACCTCCCATTTGTCACCGCGGGAGCCGCTCCAGGGGGGATCCCGCTGCTCCCAAAGCCCCGCGCCGCTCCAGGCTGGGTTTATCCTTCCTGGAGCCCCCTCTTGCTCCTCGCCAGGGTTTGCTGCGCCTGGAAAAGTCAGGGGATGGATTTCCCGAAGGATCCGGGAGGCTGGAGAGGGATGAAGGGGGAGATTGTCCCTAAAAGGCTCCAAGGGACAGAAATTCCCATCCCCAAACCTGTCAGGTTCAGCCCCATTCCCTGTTTGGAAGCTTCCCAGGATCCCAGGAATCTTCCCATGGCAGCTCCAAGCACAGCAGTTCCTGTCCCAAAATCCTGAAATTCTGAAATCCCAAAATCCAAAAATCCCCAAATCCTGAATCCCGAAATTCTGAAATCCTCAAATCCCCAAATCCCAAAATCCTGAATCCCGAAATTCTGAAATCCTCAAATCCCAAAATCCTGAATCCCGAAATCCCTAATCCCAAAATCCCTGCCAGAGGCAGTTGTCACCAGTCCTGGTAGAGGTGACCCCGAGGGCCAGGACTGACCCTAAGCAGGGTGAAAACCATGGAAAAACCCAAAGAAAAAGCAGAATTTTACCAACCCCACATGCGGGCGGGATTAAATTAAATTTGTGACCCTCGGGGCTCTCCTGTCGGGTGTCGTTAGGGAATTTATGGGAACGCTGGGATGCAGATGGGGCCCTGTCAGCTCCGGGGTGGGATTTTCCTGACGTTTCCAGCGATTTTCATTAAAGCCTCGTGTTCCAATTTGTCACCAGAGCCGGGCCAGGGGCAGGAGAAACTCAGCGTGACCTCGGCTCGGGCTTTGGGATGGGATCAGTGGGAAAAGCAGCCCTGATGTCTTTTAGGATTGTTTTTCCTGACAGTTGTTCCCTGGGATGGGCTGGGATGGAATTCCCAGGGAATCTGTGCCTGCCCCATCCCTGGAATTGTCCCGGACCAGGTTTGAATTGTCCCTGGATGAGCTTCTCCCAAAGCAGCAAAACTCATCCCGATGAGTTTGGGAATGACCTGTGGGAAGCTGAGAGGGCTCTGTGCTCCCAAAATTCCCGCTAATGTTCCCAGAATTCCCATTAATGTTCCCAAAATTCCCATTAATGGCTGTTATTCCCAACAATTGTTCCCTGGGATGGGCTGGGATGGAATTCCCAGGGAATCTCTGCCTGCCCCAACCCTGGAATTGTCCCAGGCCAGGCTGGAGTTGTCCCTGGAGGTGGCTGCTGGAATTGTCCCTGAATGGGATTGGCTGGAATTGTCCTGGGCCAGGCTGGAATTGTCCCTGAATGGGATTGGCTGGAATTGTCCTGGGCCAGGCTGGAATTGTCCCAGGCCAGGCTGGAGTTGTCCTGGGCCAGGCTGGAGTTCCAGCCCCTTCCCACCAAACCCTCCCATGGCTCTGCAATTCCGCACTCCTGGCACCGGGACCGGGCCCAGCCAGGCCCAGCGGCCCCTCCCCTCCCCTCCCCTCCCCTCCCCTCCCCTCCCCTCCCCTCCCTCCCCTCCCCTCCCCTCCCCTCCCCCTCCCCTCCCCTCCCCTCCCCTCCCCTCCCCTCCCCTCCCCTCCCCTCCCCTCCCCTCCCCTCCCCTCCCCTCCCCTCCCCTCCCCTTCCCCTTCCCTTCCCTTCCCTTCCCTTCCCTTCCCTTCCCTTCCCTTCCCTTCCCTTCCCTTCCCTTCCCTTCCCTTCCCTTCCCTTCCCTTCCCTTCCCTTCCCTTCCCTTCCCTTCCCTTCCCTTCCCTTCCTTCCCTCCCCTGGAATTACGGCCCCGGAGCCGGGACCGGGCAGGAATTCCGGCAGCGTTTATTGGGAATTGTCATCACCCCGGCGGGAATCGGATCCAGATGGGGGAAGGTGAAGGGTGGAGATTTTGGGGTGGAGGAGCAGCTCCTGGTGATTTATTGGGGTTTGAAACCCACAGGATTTGGGAATGGGGCCGTGTTAATATTTTATTTTATTTTATTTTATTTTATTTTATTTTATTTTATTTTATTTTATTTTATTTTATTTTATTTTATTTTATTTTATTTTATTTTATTTTATTTTATTTTATTTTATTTTATTTTATTTTATATTTTTTTCCCAGGAGAGGTTTGGAATGAAGGGAAGAGAAACTTCCAGACCCATCACCTCCCCTCCAAACCCTTTTCCCTTATCCCAGCCACAGTCCCAGGGATCTCAGCCCTTTCCCAGAGAATTTGGGATGAAGGGAAGCTTCCATCCCCTCTCCCCTTATCCCAGCCCCCCCACCTGTCCCGCGCCTCCGGATGAATTAATTAATCACTTTGATGAGGATGTTAAAGCTTCGCGCCTAATTAGGGGCTGATGGATGGCGGCCGCGCGTGGCCTGGGGTGATTCCCGGAGCTCCGGAATTCCCGATTTTCCCTTTTCCTGCCGCCTGCCGCTCCCAGCCGCCAGGTCCCGGTGGGACATCGATCCTCCGCCGGGGGAAAGGTGGAAGTGTGGGAAATGTGGGAAATAAAGGTGGGAAATGTGGGAAATAAAGGTGGAAGTGTGGGAAACTGTGGGAAATAAAGGTGGGAAATGTGGGAAATAAAGGTGGGAAGTGTGGAAAATAGGGGAAATAAAGCTGGGAAATGTGGGAAATGTGGGAAATAAAGGTGGGAAGTGTGGAAAATAGGGGAAATAAAGCTGGGAAATGTGGGAAATGTGGGAAATAAAGGTGGGGAAATGTGGGAAATAAAGGTGGGAAGTGTGGAAAATAGGGGAAATAAAGCTGGGAAATGTGGGAAATAAAGGTGGGAAGTGTGGAAAATAGGGGAAATAAAGGTGGGAAATGTGGGAAATGTGGGAAATAAAGGTGGGAAATGTGGGAAATAAAGTGGGAAGTGTGGAAAATATGGGAAATAAAGCTGGGAAATGTGGGAAATGTGGGGAAATGTGGGGAAATAAAGGTGGGGAAATGTGGGAAATGTGGGGAAATGTGGGAAATGTGGGGAAATGTGGGGAAATAAAGCTGGGAAATGTGGGAAATGTGGGAAATAAAGCTGGGAAATGTGGGAAATGTGGGGGAAATGTGGGGAAATAAAGGTGGGAAAATGTGGGAAATGTGGGGAAATAAAGCTGGGAAAGTTGGGAAATATGGAAAATATGGGAAATAAAGTTGGGAAATATGAGAAATATGGGAAATATGGGAAATAAAGATGGGAAATATGGGAAATATGGGAAATATGGGAAATAAAGATGGGAAATATGGGAAATATGGAAAATATGGAGAATATGGAACAGCTGGAAAGTAGAAGAGCCTGGGCAAGTTGGGAAAATATGGAGAATATGGGAAAGGGCTGAGATCCCTGGGATTGTGGCTGGGATAAGGGGAAAAGGGTTTGGAGGAGAGGTGATGGATCTGGAAGTTTCTCTTTCCTTCATTCCAAACCTTTCCTGGGAAAAAGTAAAATAAAATAAAATAAAAATAGAGCAGAAGGTGAAATCTTTATGACCCCAGAGCTTCTGCTCCGTGCCTTCCCACAGGACAAATTCCTGCCAGGAGAAGTTTTCCCACATGGATTTTTGGGGCCAGAAGTGGGATTTGGATGATCCCCTGGGGGTCCCTCCCAGCTCGGAATTCCGCGATTCCGTGACGGTTTTGTTAAAGCCAAAGCCTGGTTCCACTTTCTGGGCCTGACTCATCAAAATTCAGCTCGAAACCCACTTCAAAATTCCTGAATTTTGGAGCAGCACCGGGGATAAGAGAGGGAAGCACAAATCAGGGTTTTTGGGATGTTTGGGGTTCCACCCCTCAGAATCCAGGCCTGGCTGGGGGGAAAGCGGGATCCTGGCTGGTGAGGGGTGAGAATTCCCTCAGAATTCCATAAAAATCCGTAATTCCTGATTTCGGAGCTGCCTGTCCCTGGTGGAGATGAAAAGCCATCCCGGAGCGCAGCAGAATTCCATCGGAGCAGCAGCAGCTGCTCGGAAGCAAAAAAAAAAAATAAAAGGAATAAGAAATTCCTCATGAATAAATATAAGGAAAAGGGGGAGAATAAAATAAAATGAAATAAATAAAAAAAAGCTTGCCGAGAACAAAAGAAGAGGAAGTTCGGGGGAGCTTTTCATCTCGGGGGGGGAAAAAATGTAATTAATGCAATATCTCCCGCAGCGGCCGGGCCGATCCGGGATCAGAGATAAGGAATTTGGGGAAGAAGGAGAGCCATAAAATGCCGTTCCCGCGGCTGTCAGCGCGGAGGGCTCAGCGTGGGGGAACCCACAAAGTTCCCTTTGATCCCGGGATGCCTGGGATTCCCGGGAAAAGGGCAGCTTGGGGGAAGAGAGGGGTTGAGGGGAAGGAACCTGGTTCTGAGGGGGAAAAGGCCATTTTTGAGGAAAAAAGCCCGTTTTTTAGGGGAAAAAACACCATTTTTTGTGTGGAAAACCCCGTTTTTAGGGGGAAAGGGCCTGGTTTTGAGGGAGAAAGGGCAGGTTTGGGGGAAGAGAGGTGCTTGAGGGGAAAGAGCCCAGTTCTGAGGGAAAAAAGGCCATTTTTGAGGCAAAAAGCCCATTTTTAGTGGAAAAAGCCCGTTTTTTGTGTGGAAAACCCCGTTTTTAGGGGGAAAGGGCCTGGTTTTGAGGGAGAAAGGGCAGGTTTGGGGGAAGAGAGGTGTTTGAGGGGGAAAGAGCCCAGTTCTGAGGGAAAAAAGGCCATTTTTGAGGCAAAAACGCCCATTTTTAGGGGAAAAAGCCCGTTTTTGTGGGAAAACCCTGTTTTTAGGGGGAAAGGGCCTGGTTTTGAGGGAGAAAAGGGCAGGTTTGGGGGAAGAGAGGTGTTTGAGGGGAAAGAGCCCAGTTCTGAGGGAAAAAAGGCCATTTTTGAGGCAAAAAGCCCATTTTTAGGGGGAAAAGCCCATTTTTTTTGTGTGGACAACCCTGTTTTTTAGGGGAAAAGGGCCTGGTTTTGAGGGAGAAAGGCAGGTTTGGGGGAAGAGAGATATTTGAGGGGAAAGAGCCCAGTTCTGAGGGAAAATGGGCCATTTTTGAGGGGAAAAGTGTCCAGTTTGACAGAAAAAGCCCAGATTTAGGAGAAAAGAGCTTGATTTTGAAGGGAAAATAATCCAGATTTGAGGGGGAAACATCTGGTTTTCAGGGGGGAAAGAAACAATTTTAGGGGGAAAAGGGTCCATTTTTGAGGGCAAAGTGCCATTTTTGAGGGCAAAAGAGACATTTTTGAGGGAAAGAGGCAGTTTTTGAGGGGAAATGCCCTGTTTTGGGGGATGCAGTTGTTGCTCCCGGTCCAACCCCATCTGATCTGGGATTGTGTGTTTAAAAAACCCAACAATTACCCGGTCCCAAAGCTCCGGTGTCTCCTGCCAGATTTCCTGCCCCTGGAATTCCCTGGCCTTATCTCCTCCTGGGCTCATCCCTTATCTCCTGGATAGGAGGAATTCTCTGGTTCACAATTCTGGGGGAGCAGAAATGGATCAAAGGCTGGAATGGGTTTGGGAATGGAGAGACCCGAGGGGAAATCGGGAATATTCGGGGGAGAAGAGGCTCCTTGAGAGCAAACCCGAGTTTGATCCATCAGGGTGAATTTTGGTGCTCTGCAATCCCTCAGAAGGACTGGGACTGTTCTGCTCCTCCGGGTTTGGGGTTCTTTGGGGTTTTTGAGGTGATTTCCCCTCCGGAAGGCTGCGTGATCCACCAGGGAGCACCTGTGGGCCGGGATGTCTGCCGGGGTGCCAGCTCCAGGCCTTTGGAGTGGTTTGCACCGGAGCTGTAATCAGGGAAGGGGGCTCTTTGTTTTTTTAGGCTGAGAGCTCCGAGATAAATGACAGCTCGAAGATGCTTTTCAGCACTTCATAAATCAAGCGCCAGCTGGGCAGCTTCACCTCAGAAACATCTCCTTTTTTTTTTGCTTTCCTCCTTTTTTCATTCCTCCTCTTTTTCTTTCCTCCTTTTTTCCTTCCTCCTTTTTTCTTTCCTCCTTTTTTCTTTCCTCCTTTTATTCTTTCCTCCTTTTATTTCTTTCATCGTTGTGCTGTAACTCCAGTTCCTGATGGAAAAAAACAGGCTCTGTATCCTACAGAGGCTCTGGATCCTAAAAAGGATAAAACAAGGTCGGGATCCTAAAAAGGATAAAACAAGGTCTGGATCCTAAAAAGGATAAAACAAGGTCGGGATCCTAAAAAGCATAAAACAAGGTCTGGATCCTAAAGAGGATAAAACAAGGTCTGGATCCTAAGTAGAATAAATCAGGCTCTGGATCCTAAAGAAGCTCTGGAATCCTAAATAGGACAGAACAGGCTCAGGATTTGGTCCCTGGATGGATTAAACCTGCTTGTCAATGTGGGGGCAAAATGTGGATTTTGTGGGGGCATCTGAATTTCCCACGCATGGAGCAGCTCTGGAGCAACAGGAACCAGGCAGAGACAAAAGGAAGGAGCAGAGTGGGAAGGAAATTGGATTGGATAAAAAGGAGGTAAAAAAGGTGCAGATTTTAGACAGGTCCTATGGGGCTGGAAAATTTGGAATCTCAGAAAATTTGATCCCAACATTCCCAAGAAAACTGCCCCAAAATAGCCCCAAACCACGGAGGGGGAAATTCCTGCTCCAAGCAGGAGCGGGAAGGGCGAGATGTGCAACAAGGGGGCCTGGAACCGCTCCGGGGAGGATTTTCCCAAGGATTTCCCAGCCCAGCCCCGCTGGCTCCTCAGCAGATGTTCGAGGAGTTCTGGGGCTTGGCAAACGTTTGCAGGCCTGGGAAATGTTCCCGCATGGAAAAATGTCGTTCCTGCGTGGAAAAATGTCGTTCCTGCGTGGAAAAATGTCGTTCCTGCAAGAAGAAATGTCGTTCCTGCATGGTAAATATAATTTCTGCAAGGAAAAATGTCATTCCTGCAAGGAAAAATGTAATTTCTGCATGGAAAATGTCGTTCCTGCAAGGAGAAATGTCATTCATGCATGGGAAAATGTCATTCCTGCATGGAAAATATCATTTCTGCAAGGAAAATGTCATTCCTGCATGGAAAAAATGTAGTTCCTGCATGGAAAACTGTTGTTCCTGCATGGAAAATGTCACTCTGGAAGGAAAAATGTCATTCCTGCAAGGAAAATGTAGTTCCTGCAAGGAAAATGTCATTTCTGCAAGGAAAATGTTCCTGCTGAGGGGCTGAGCCTCATTCAGGGGAGGCTGCGGCGCTGTGGTTTGGGAAAAAATGCCTTTGAATCGTGTGAAAAAGGAATTTATGGAACAGGGGCGGAAATCAGGCTGGCAGATGGGGGTTGGGAATGTGGGAGTAGAGAAATGAAGAGATGGAAAAATAGAAAAATAGGGAAATGGAGAAATAGAGAAATGTAGGAATATAGAAATAGAAAAATGTAAAAATCTAGAAATATAGGAATATAAAAATAACAGAAGATGGAAGTAGAGAAATATAGAAATGTAGAAATATAGGAATATAGAAATGTAGCAATGCAGGAAAATGAAAACAGAGAAATGGAGGAATGGAGGAATGGAAAAACTGAGAAATGCAGAAATGGAGGAATAACAAAATACATTTGATATTCAAGATTCCCACCAGGAATCAGAACCTCCATGGTGGGTCTGGAACCAGCCCAGACCCCAAAATCTGGAATATTTCACAACTTTGTGCATCCTGACCCTTCCAGGGCGGATTGAGCAGGAGCGACCTCATCTGTGCTTGGCCCAGGGATGGGGATTTTGGAAATCCTCATCTCTGAATTCTGTCTGTGGGTTTGACCCGGGAAGGCAAAGGACGGAAAGGGGGAGGTGTTTGTCCAAGCTGGGAGACGTTTCCTCACGGGAACGAGTGGTGACAGATTATCTGGAGCTGCCACCCTTTATCTGCCCCGTGTCTGCAGGGTCAGGTGTCCAAACCCCAAATCCTGGTGTTTATGTGTCTGCAGGGTCAGGTGTCCAAACCCCAAATCCTGGTGTTTATGTGTGTGTAGGGTCAGGTGCCCAAACCCCAAATCCTGATGTTTATGTGTGTGTAGGGTCAGGTGCCCAAACCCCAAATCCTGGTGTTTATGTGTCTGTAGGGTCAGGTGCCCAAACCCAAATCCTGGTGTTTATGTGTCTGTAGGGTCAGGTGCCCAAACCCCAAATCCTGATGTTTATGTGTGTGTAGGGTCAGGTGCCCAAACCCCAAATCCTGGTGTTTATGTGTGTGTAGGGTCAGGTGCCCAAACCCCAAATCCTGATGTTTATGTGTCTGTAGGGTCAGGTGCCCAAACCCCAAATCTTGGTGTTTATGTGTGTGTAGGGTCAGGTGCCCAAACCCCAAATCCTGGTGTTTATGTGTGTGTAGGGTCAGGTGCCCAAACCCAAACCCTGGTGTTTATGTGTCTGTAGGGTCAGGTGTCCAAACCCCAAATCCTTGGTGTTTATCTGCCTCATTTCTAGAGGATCAGAAAAAAATTCTGGAAAAAAAATTTCCCACAGAAATCCCAAAATTCCAGACACTTCAAAGCCATAAAATTCGTCCTTTTGAATGAGGTCAGGCTGGATTTTTGGGTAAAAATGTGCCTTTTTGTTCTCCTCCTGCTTTTTTCCCAATGTAAACAAACATTGCGGCCTGCTCTGCGGATTTGCCTTTTTCTCCCCAAAAAGCGCCCCAAAAGTGACAAAATAAATAAATTTTGGAGCTCCTCCAGCCACCAAGAGCTCTTGTGGAGAAAAGGGGAAATTGATATGATGAGAGAATTGATGTGGGATGGAAATGAAACATTTAAAATATTTTATTTCAAAATAAAAACGGGGTTTAGGCCTCTGCGGCCTTGTCCTTCCTGTGGGATCCATTTTTCCAGAGGAAAATGAGAATTTTCTGGATTAAAATGCTGTCAGAGAGGGAAGAGATAGCAGAGAGTTGAGTCCTCAAGTTTGTGGATGCTTTGTATTGCTGGAAATATAAAACATTTAAAATATTTTATTTAAAAATGAAACCAGGCCTCTGCAGGCCGCAGGCTTCTGCAGCCTTGTCCTTCTGTGGGATCTGTTTTTTCACAGTGAAATGAGAATTTTCTGGGTAAAAATGGTGTCAGAGAGGGAAAAAACAGCAGAGTTCAAAATTCTGAAGTTTGTGGATGCTTTTTGTCATTGGAAAAATATCTCAGCCTCTCCAGAATATCCCATGTGCTGGTTTGGGATAATTATCCATCACCATGTCCAGAGAATTAAACTCCAAGTAATTCAAAATAAATTTATCTGAGGCTTCAAAATCATCAAAATCCAGGAAAATATCCTACAGAAAACCCCTTAATTTCAGCTTTTCCATCCCCATCCCTATGAGATCTTATGACATAGCCCCAAAATGGAGTAAAAACCAGCATTTTGTGATATCACAGAAATGGAATTGTGTCAAATCCTGCTTTCTCCTGCTCAGAGACTCTGCCCAGGTGGAAAAAGTCTCTGAAAATCCAATTATCGTCTCGTTTACCCCACAAAGAAACTCCTTCCCTGACCCCATTAGTTAAAGGTGAATTCAAAGCCTTAAAACAAAGGAAAAATGTGGGGGAGAATGGGGGGGAAATGGGTGGGAAAAAAGAAAAGAAAGAAAACAAAAGAAAGGAAAAATAAATGGGGAAAAGGAAAAAAAAAAAAACGAAGGGAAAAAAAAAAGAAAAATAAAGAGGAAGAAGGATAATCTCCCTCTATTTGCTATCTCTGGCTGCCAGGAACACAAGAACCACTTGACCCCGTGGCCCCAGCCTGAGTCCCATCCGCCACGGCATGGGGAAAAGGGGAAAGAAAAGGAGGAAAAGGGTTAAAAAGGGCAGAAAGGGGGGAAAATGGGAAAAGGGGGAAACAAAGGGAAAAGGGGGGCAAAAAGGGGGAGAGAAGGAGGAAAATGGGGGGGAAAAAAAGAAAAATAAACGAAAATAAAATGGAAAAATAAAATGGAAAAATAAGGGGGAAAAGGAAAAAAAAAAACACAGGAAAAAAAAAAAAAAGGAAAAATAAAGGGGAAAAAGGATCATCTGCCCCTATCTGAGGCTGCCTGGAACACGAGAACCATTTGACCCTGAAGTGCTCCGGGAAGGGCTGAGCCCAGCTGGGAGCTGCCCCGGCAGGAACGGGAGATGGATTGGACCAGACCAGGTCATGGATTGGACCGAGTCCGGGTGCTGGATCGGACCAGACCGGGATCATGGATCGGATCAGACCCGGGTGATGGATCGGACCAGACCCGGGTCATGGATCGGACCAGAGCTGGGTCATGGATCGGACCAGACTGGAATCATAGATCGGACCAGACCCGGGTGATGGATCGGACCAGACCGGGTGATGGATCAGACCAGAGCTGGGTCATGGATCGGATCAGACCAGGGTGATGGATCGGACCAGAGCTGGGTCATGGATCGGGCCAGGCCCGGACGCGAGCCAGGCGGGCACGGCGCTCCTGTCAGCAATCCCTGCTCTGAGTGGAGCAGCTCTGGGCCGAGCTGCCGGGCAGGGCGAGCCAAAGGTGGCCAAAGGTGACCAGAGGTGACCAGAGGTGACCAGAGGTGACCAGAGGTGGCCGCGGGCTCGGGGCCATCGCTCAGCGGCTGGCAGGGGAACATCGGATATCCAAACACCGCCCGGCACTCCCGACGCTCTACACTAAATATTTGATGGGCTCGTTTGATAATGTTTATTTGGATTTTCTGCCCACCTGCGCGAGGGGCGGGGAGAACATAAATAAGAGATAAAAAACCCTCCCGGGGGATCTTTGGGGATTTATTTATGATTTATGAGGCTGAGTGGGCAAGAAGAGAAGGCGATTTGTTTTCTGAGCTGGTTTAACGCCAGCAGGGAAGTGCCGGGTTTGAGGTTTGGAAGAAACTTGGGCAGATCGTGAGGCACTCCCCTAAATCGTGATTGAATACCTTTAATTTAATCGTGATTGAATACCTTTAATTTAATTGTGATTGAATCGGCTCCTCCACCTCTGCCGGGATGGGGAAAAGGGAATGAAGGAAATGGGGAAAGGGAACGGAATGGAATGGGGAAAGGGGGAAAAAAGGAAATGGGGAAAATGGGAATGGAATGGGGAAAGGGAATGGAAGGGAGTGGGGAAAGGGGGAAAAAGGAAATGGGGATGGGGAAAGGGAATGGAATGGGGAAAGGGGGGGAAAAGGAAATGGGGAAAGGGGAATTGAAGGGAATGGGGAAAGGGAATGGAAGGAAATGGGAAAATGGGAATGGAAGGAAATGGGGAAAAGAGAATTGAAGGGAACGGGGAAATGGGAATGGAAGGAAATGGGGAAAGGGAATGGAAGGAAATGGGGAAAGGGAATGGAAGGGAACGGGGAAATGGAATGGAAGGAAATGGGGGAAATGGGAATTGAAGGGAACGGGGAAATGGAATGGAAGGGAGTGGGGAAAGGGGAAATGAAGTCAGCCTCACCTCCTTGGGTCCGGGCCGGCCCCGTTCCCGCTCCCCGCTGCTCCCTGAGCCGGAGCAGACCTGGAGCACTCCTGGAGTGGGGGTGGGCCGAGCTCTGCTCCCCCCGGGTGCCTCTGTAGGAATTGGTGCTCCAGAAACGCTCTGGGGCCAGCAGGGAGCTGCTCAAACCCAGAGGCCAGTCCTTAGCCAGGCCTTTACTGGTCAGTGAAATCAGACATCCCCTACCCAGATCTCCTCTGGTCAGTGAGATCCCGAGGTCATTCCCTGTCCACTCCTCTGGACAGAATTTCCCCCGTAATACAGAATTCCCTAAGAAAAGAGGGAATTTTTGGGGCAGCTCTGACCTTCCAGCCTGGCCAGAACTGGGAATTCTGGGGTTTCTGGGGCTCTGCTCCCTCCCCACCCCAAATTCCAGGATTTGGGATGAAAATCCAGCCTGGTGAGAACTGGAAATTTGGGGTTTTCTGGGGCTCTGTTCCCTCCCCACCCCAAACTCCAGGATTTGGGAACCAAACCCAGCCCGGATTTTTGGATTCTGCCCCAAACCCCAGAAAATCCTTCCCGGGACACAAATGAATCCAAATTGATTTGATTTCAACCCAAAAAGCCTTTAGGGACCAATTCTGGCGGTCCCGTGACCCTGCCAGCCCAAAATCCACTTGGAAAACTCTTCCAGTCCCCCCCAGCTCTCCAGAACCTTCCACCGCCCTTCTGACATTAGAATAAAAAGGAATTTTTTCCTTTTTTTGTCATTTTCCAAGCCCTGCAGTTTCTGGGAGCTCTTTTCTCACTCTGTCTCATTTAAAAACTTTTTATTTCGGATTTTTTAAGCTGTTTTGGACAGGGAATCTCGACCTTTGGGTGAGGTACTTCCTTTCCAGAGAGCAACCCTCCTGAAAATTACCATTTTCTAATAATTCCTTCTAAATAAAAAAATCATAAATATTCCGTTTTCCTTCTCATTTTTCCCCCCTGCTCTGAAAATTCATTGATTTTCCCTCAATTCCCTTGCCAGAAAGCGCCAAGCACCGATTTCCACTCCCCAAAAATCACATTTAAAACCTCTTTTTAGCCAAAAAAAAATCCTAAAAATGAATTTCTTATCGCTTCTTTACCAAAAAAAAAAAAAAAAAAAAAAAAAAAAGAGGCGATCCCAGCGCTGTCGGAGATAAGCCCGGCTTTATCTCGGGGCGATTAGGAGCGCGCCTGGGCTTGCGCAAGCCGGGATAAAACGCGGCCAGGAGCGCGCTCGGAGCTTATCAGAGCTCGGTATTTACACCCCGATAACCTCTTGGTCCCAAAAAAAAAAAAAAAAAAAGAATTTTTGGCTCCTCGGGTTTCAAAATCCGATAAAGAACTAAAAAAATGCGGAGCCTCCGAGAAAAGAGCCCCACGCTGCTTCTTCAAAATTATTTTTATTCATTTTTGGGTTTTTTCCATTAAAATATCGTCGTGCAGCGCGGGATTTCTGGGAGTTATTCCGAATTAAATTCTATTTTTGCTCCCGGAGGTGATGATTGGAGGGTGGGGAAGAGGAGAATGAAGGAATTTATTTCGAAATTTGAGGTTTTTTGCCGCCTTTGATCTGCCGCTCTGGTGGATTCCTCCCTATCGGCAGATCAAGGAGAATTTTTATCTGTTATTTTTTATTAAAATCCCCTTTTTGTGGTAACAGACAGCGAAAAAAAAAAAATCCGCTTTTTTTTGATGTTCTGAGTGAGGAAACGCCCTCGGAATGTTCCCTCTGAAGTGGTCACATCACAGGAAGGGATTTACAAAAAGCAGAATAATTCAGGAATGCTGCGGGGAACGAAAAAAAAAATCGCATTTTTCTGCGGGGTTCTTGCCCGGGGAGGGAATTTCTCTGGTTTTATGCAAAATGAGCTCGGCGGAGATGAAAAATCAACAAATAAATGAATTAAAAACCTCATTAAAATTGGGAATTGCGGGGTTCCTGTTCCTGGAAATCGGGAAAAATTCCCTGGGAAAATTCCGGCCCCTCGGGAATAAATAAAGGGAATTCTCCTCCCGGTGCCTCCCCCGGAATTTGCCCAAAAATCGACATTTTCCTCAAAAATGAGAAAATTTGAGGGGTTTGAACAGGTCTGGGTGTCAAATTGAATGTGAGGAAAAATAAAGGGAAATGGAAAATTTAAATAGGGAAAGGAAAAAATAAAAATAATATAAAATATAGCACATGATAAAATAAAAATGTAAAAAAGAAAGTAAAATACAGCATGAAAACGAAATTTAATTTAATTTGGCATTAAAAAATAGAACATAAAATGGAATTACATTTAAAAAGGAATAGAATAGAATAGAATAGAATAGAATAGAATAGAACAGAATTCAGCCTCAAAAACGGCTTTTCCTGTGAAATCTCCCCCCTAAAAATAACGACGAGATGCGAATTTTATTGAGGTTTATATTATTTTATGTTTATTTAATAATTTTCCCTTTTCCCCCCCATTTTTTCCGCGGCAAATCAAACTAAAACCAAAGTTTGAAACCATTTATTTTTATTTTTTGGAGGATTTTTCTCCCGTGGAATGCGGGAATTCCTCAGGAAAACCGGGGGTGTTTTTGGGGTGGTTTTGATCTTTTAAAGAAATTTGAAATTCTTCCCGGCAAGAAACGGGAATTCTGAATTTTGAATAAAAAAATCAGAGTTTTTAATAAAAGCGGTGAGGGCAGGGCTGGATTTTTGCAGCCTTTTTTTGGTGCCAAATTCTCGATTTCAGGTAAAATTTGGGGATTTCCTCTGGAAAATCCTTCCCTCGCTGCCTTCCCGCTTTTCTCAACAAAAAAAATTTGAGTTTTGCCTCAAATCTTGGCAGGTTTGGGGGCGCTCAGAGGGAGCTCGAGCCTGGATTTGGGTTTTTTTGGGGGGTTTGGGAGTTTTTGGGATTTAGGAGGGGGTTGGGGTTTTGGGGGGTTTGGGGATTTCTGGGTTTTTTTGGATTTTGGGGGTTTTTGATTTTGTGGGGAATTTGGAGGATTTTTGGGGTTTGGGGGATTTCTGAGGTTTTGGGATTTGGGAGATTTTTGAGGTTTTGAGTCTGTTTAGGATTTTTGAGGTTTTTGGGGTTTTGGAGGTTTTTGGTGGTTTGGTGCTTGGAGATTTATTTTTTTTTAATTTTTTTTTTCCCCAGAACGTCCTCTGGGCAAGACCAAAAGGTGAGAACAAACTCCGTGGGGGGCAGAGGAACTTTTCCCATTTCCCGTTTCCCGTTTCCCATTTCCCGTTTCCCATTTCCCATTTCCCATTTCCCATTTCCCGTTTCCCGTTTCCCATTTCCCATTACCCGTTTCCCATTTCTCATTTCCCATTTCCCATTTCCCATTTCCCGTTTCCCATTTCCCGTTTCCCATTTCCCATTTCCCGTTTCCCATTTCCCATTTCCCATTTCCCATTTCCCATTTCCCGTTTCCCATTTCCCGTTTCCCATTTCCCATTTCCCGTTTCCCATTTCCCGTTTCCCATTTCCCATTTCCCATTTCCCATTTCCCATTTCCCGTTTCCCGTTTCCCATTTCCCATTTCCCGTTTCCCATTTCCCATTTCCCGTTTCCCGTTTCCCATTTCCCATTTCCCATTTCCCATTTCCAGTTTCCCATTTCCAGTTTCCCATTTCCCGTTTCCCATTTCCCATTTCCCATTTCCCGTTTCCCATTTCCCATTTCCCGTTTCCCATTTCCCATTTCCCATTTCCCATTTCCCATTTCCCATTTCCCATTTCCCGTTTCCCATTTCCCATTTCCCATTTCCCATTTCCCGTTTCCCATTTCCCGTTTCCCATTTCCCATTTCCCATTTCCCATTTCCCATTTCCCATTTCCCGTTTCCCATTTCCCGTTTCCCATTTCCCATTTCCCGTTTCCCATTTCCCGTTTCCCATTTCCCGTTTCCCATTTCCCATTTCCCGTTTCCCATTTCCCATTTCCCGTTTCCCATTTCCCATTTCCCGTTTCCCATTTCCCATTTCCCATTTCCCATTTCCCGTTTCCCATTTCTCGTTTCCCGTTTCCCATTTCCCATTTCCCGTTTCCCATTTCTCGTTTCCCATTTCCCATTTCCCGTTTCCCGTTTCCCATTTCCCATTTCCCATTTCCCATTTCCCATTTCCCATTTCCCGTTTCCCATTTCCCATTTCCCGTTTCCCATTTCCCATTTCCCGTTTCCCATTTCCCGTTTCCCATTTCCCATTTCCCATTTCCCATTTCCCATTTCCCGTTTCCCATTTCCCAGCGGGGCCGGGACAGCCGGCCCTGGGAATTCCCGGGAATTTCCCCTTCCCAGGGCACTTCCACCCCTCAGGACGCGGCCCCGGGACACTTCAGGTCCTTTTCCTGCTCCTGAGAAACGCGGGATTCACCTGGAGACAGCGGGAATATCGGGAATATAGGGATTATATAGAATATATTCAATATATGGGATATATGGGATATATGGAATATACTGAATTTATTGAATATATTGAATTTAGGGGATATATAGAATATATGGGATGTGTGGGATACATGGGATATATGGAATGTATGGATTACATTGAATATATTTATTATATTGATTATATTAATTATATATTATTATATGGAATATATTAATTATATGCATTATATACATGATATTGATTATATGGATTATGTGGAATATATTAATTATATTTTTGTATTAATTATATTTATTATATTACATTATATGGATTATGTTGAATACATTAATTATATTGATTGCATTAATGATATTTATTATATGAAATGTATTAATTATGTGCATTATATGGATTATTATATTGATTATATGGAATATATTAATTATATGCACTATATGGATTATATTGGTTATATGGATTGTGTGGAATATATTCATTCTATTGATTATATTTATTATATTAATTATATGCATTGTGTGGATTTATATTAATTACACTGATTATGTGGAATAGAAATTGTTGTGTATCATTCCTGTAAAATAAAGGAATGTGTGTAAATATGAGATTTGTGATAAAACCCAACCGTGGCAACGCGGCCGAGTCCCCTCGGAGCTCCTGCACCCTCTGCCCGCCCATCCTGTCCCTCAGGGGCACCTGCGGGATCACATGTCCTGGATCATGACATCCCCAAATCCCACATCCCAAACTCCCGAAATCCCGAAATCCTGGATCCCGACATCCCCAAACCCCGAAATCCCGAAATCCCAAACTCCCGGATCCCGAAACCCCAGATCCCGACATCCCCAAATCCCACATCCCGAAATCCCCCATCCCAAACTCCCGAAATCCCGGATCGCAACATCCTGAAATCCCGCATCCCGAAATCCCGGATCCCCAAACCCATCCCAGATTCTGGAATCCCGCATCCCAACATCCCGCATCCCGAAATGCCGGGTCCTGAAATCCCTCAGCCCTCATCCTGAAATCCGGGATCCCGAAATCCTGGATCCTGACATCCCAGATCCCCAAACCCCGGGTCCCAAAATCCCGGGTCCCAAAATCCCGGGTCCCGAAATCCCGGGTCCCGAAACCCCGGATCCCGAAATCCCGGATCCCGAAATCCTGGATCCTGACATCCCAGGTCCCGAAATCCCGGATCCCGAAATCCCGGATCCCGAAATCCCGGGTCCCACTCCCAGCCCCCCCGGGCCGCTCCCGCTGCTTCCCGGGACGGCTCGGGGGCTCCTGGGACAAACGGGAGAAACTCGGGATGGGGAAAAGGGACGGGATGGGGTTGTTGGGAAACTCAGGGGGAAAAAAGGGGGAGAGCTGCGGCTGCTGGAGAAACTTGGGATGGCAAAAAAGGGATGAGCCCGGAGAGCCGCTCGTTTTGGGAGAAATTCCGGGGGGAAAAGGGATGAGCTGGGAGCGCTGCTCCTTTTTTGAGGGCTGAGATGGGAGCTCTGCTCGTTTTGGGGGGAAAATGGGTGAGCCAGGAGAGCTGTTCGTTTTTGGAGAAATTCCAGGGAAAAAAAGGGATGCGCGAGGAGCGCTGCTCGTTTTTGGGGGCACACAGGGCTGAGCTGGGGGCGCTGCTCTGGTTTTTGGGAATTCCGGGGAGCTGGGGGCGCTGCTCTGGTTTTTGGGAATTCCGAGAGCAGGAGGGGCTGCTCTGTTTTTTGGGAATTCCGGGAGCAGGAGGGGCTGCTCTGTTTTTTGGGAATTCGGGGAGCAGGAGGGGCTGCTCTGTTTTTTGGGAATTCGGGGAGCAGGAGGGGCTGCTCTGTTTTTTGGGAATTCCGGGAGCAGGAGGGGCTGCTCTGGTTTTTGGGAATTCCGGGAGCAGGAGGGGCTGCTCTGTTTTTTGGGAATTCCGGGAGCAGGAGGGGCTGCTCTGGTTTTTGGGAATTCCGGGAGCAGGAGGGGCTGCAGGCTGCGAGGGCGGCCCCGGGGGTCGGGCCCGGGCCGGGGGGTCCCGGCGGCTCCGGGGGAGCTTCCGGAGGGTCCCTTTGAGTTCCAAATGAGACCGGGGCCTTTGTAGTGCCCGCCGCAGCCGTGCCCTGCCGCTCACCCCGGCCCTGCCCCTCCTCACCTGGCACCGCGCTAATCCCGGGCCTAGCCCGGCCCCCATCCGTGCCTAACCCGGCCCCATCGCGGTTCCTGCACAGGGGTCCCCGCGCGTGGTTTTTGGGTCCGTTTTGGTGTTTTCCTCACGACCTTTCGCAAATTGTGGCTGGAAGAAAAATCCCCTTTTCACCTCTTCCCCTCTGGTTTTTCCCCCTCTTATCTCGGAGCTAATCGGGTTCTCTAAAATCTTTAATTGGGAGCAAACCCCGGTCCGATCCCGGCCCCGCTCCCTCTCCCTGCCCCAGCGATGCTCCGAGACCCAAATCGGGGCGGATTCTGAGCCTTTTTGGGGCGAGATGCTTTGTTTTAGTGCTTTCCTCCTGACCTTTTGCAAATCGCGACTGGACGAAAATCCCCTTTTCACCTTTTCCCCTCGATTTTTTCCCCCTCTTATCTCGGAGCTAATTGGGCTCTCCAAACCTTTTTTTTTTTTTTCCCGAGAGAAAGGAGTGTATTAGAGCGGGGAGAGATGTTATCTGCGGGGCAGAGCGGAGCGCGGGGCCCCGCAGCAGCCGCGGCAGGTACTTCCCTCCTCATCCCTCATCCCTCATCCCTCATCCCTCACCCCTCGGCCGCGTCCCCCGGCCGCCCCCGCCGAGCAGATTTGCAAATTTACCCAAGGCCGAACAATGGATGCTCCTGGCAGCCCCTCTGTTGACTTGTTTAGAAATCCCAGAGGCGTTTCGAGGTAAAAAGGTCAGAGCTGCACCGGGCCCGCTCTTCCTCCCTCCCCTCCGTCCCTCCCTGGAGGGAAAACCCCGAAATTCGATTTATTCTGGGCGAAATCGCCTTTTGGGGCCGGCCTTGGGGCAGCGCAAGGGAATGAAGCACGTTGGACGCTTCGTTTTTTGGGGGTGAATTCGGAATAAATCCCAGATTCAGAAAAGAAAAATTCAGGAATTCAGAAATTCCTCCCATCCCGGTTTCTGCGGGATGCGAATTCCCGGATTTTCACCCCGGGGATGATTTCCTGCTCTCGTCAGGCCGGGAAATGAGAATTCCACGAGGGAAGCCGGGCCCGATTCCAGGGGCAGGGATCGGCCCCTTTGTTTGGGGTCCTTGGAACGGCCGCTGACTTTTCCTTCCTCCTCCTCCTCCTCCTCCCGCCCCGCATCCCGCAATTCCCAGAGATTCCCACTGTGCTGAAAGGACGGGATTTGAGGAGAAACAAAAAAAAAAAAAAAAAATCAACTTTATTGGGCTGAGGTAGCTCCGTGTGGGATGCGGGGAGGTTCCGCCGGGGGAACCGCTCGGGGTTTGGGATAATCCCATTTTTCCAGCAGCTTTGCGGTCCCGAATCGCCCCGCGAGGGAGGGAGGGCGTTAGGCCGAGCTCAAATCTCGGCTTTATCTGGCTGCGATAAGCCCGAGAGGGTGCGAGGAGCGCGCTGCGGGCCTTGAGGAGCTCCCAAAACTCGTCCCCAGGGCCTCTCGCACCTCCTGCCACAGCCCCGGCTCCTTCCCCCCATAACAAAAACCCCGTCCCCTCCTCCGCCCGCAGCAGCAAAAATCGCGTGGGGAAAAAAATAAACCCTGTCAAGCAGAAATAGTGCAAAGCGGGAGCAGAAAATTGCGCTTTTTCGCTTTTTTTTTTGCCTTTTTTTTGTTTCTTTCCTGAGGGTTTGGCTCTTTGCAGAGGGCTCGAGCGTCTTGGGCGCCTCGGGTCTCGTTTCAAGATCTACAATCAGGAAATAAAAGGGAAAGGAGGGGGGGAAATGCCCGTAACTTTTTTTCTTTCTTTCTTTTTTTTTTCTTATTTTCTTTTTTATAATCTCACGAGGAGGAAAAACGCATCGGGCAGGGGGGAAGAAAAAAAAAAACAAACACGTTGCTCTCGTTTCTGCAAAGGGAAGCGAACTAAACTGAAGTTTTTTTTGCTGGGTTTTCTGGGTTTTTTTGGGCTTTTTTGTTTTGTTTCGTTTCGATTTGTTTTCCTGGATTGAAAGTGCAGCTCCTAAGGGAAGGGGGAAGGCAGAGAAGTCCCTGAGACACGGAAATTGCTGCGGCCGCTCCTTGGGAGTCCAGCGCCTGCAGAGGGGCCATAAATAACGAGGGAGCCGCGGGCGGTGCCGCACGCGCGGGGACAGCGCGGAGGGTCCGGGGGGCTCGCAGCCCCTCGGGGACACCCCCGGCAGCTTTCGGGAGCCTTCAGGAGGAGCTGGAGCTGGGCGAGGCCTCGGGCGAGGACTGATCCGAGCCCTCGGCCGCCTCCTTGGGCGCCCTGCCGGCAGCGGCCGGGGCCAGCCCTTCCTTCTCCCTCTTCTTCTGCTTCATCCTCCTGTTCTGGAACCAGATCTTCACCTGCGTCTCGTTGAGCTCCAGGGTGGCGGCGATCTCCACCCTGCGGGCCCGCGTCAGGTACTTGTTGAAGTGGAACTCCTTCTCCAGCTCCGTCAGCTGCTTGGTGCTGAAGTTGGTGCGGATGGCGTTGGGCTGCCCCAGGAGCCCCAGCTCCGACGTTTTGCCTGAAAACACCCAAAAACCACCAGGGCAGGAGCGGCCGGAGGGATCCTGTCCCTCAGGGGGTCTCCCCTTCTCCCTCCCCCCGCAGCGCCCCGAGCCCCGCGCTCCCTCCCGGCCCCGCTCGGCCTCGGCCCGGCTCGAGTCCCGCTCCAGCCCCGCCTTTCCCGGAGATCCACCCGGAGATCCTGGAGATCCACCCGGAGATCCATCCCCTCATCTTCCCGGCTCCACTTTTCCCCTGGGTTTTCCCCCAGGATCCATTCCCTGGGTTTTCCCCCGGGATCCATTCCCTGGATTTTTCCCTCAGGATCCATCCCCTGAGTTTTTTCCTCCTGGTTTCCATTCCCTGAGTTTTCCCCCCGGGATCCATCCCCTGGGTTTTTCCCCTTGGATCCATTCCCTGGGTTTTCTCCTGGGATCCATTCCCTGGGGTTTTTCCCCCAAGATCCATCTCCTGGGGTTTTTCCCCAGGATCCATTCCCTGGGGTTTTTCCCCCAAGATCCATCTCCTGGGTTTTTCCCCCAGGATCCATCCCCGGACCCCGCGGGGAGGGCTGGAAGGGGAGGGAGAGGGTGATGATGGCGGGGGAGGAGGAGGAGGAGGAAGGCCGGGGTTTCAGGGAAGGTGGCGGGGAAGGAAGTGGAACAATAGAGGAGGGGATGGAAGGCGCGGCTGAGGAAGGAGGAGGAAGCGCCGAGCGTTTCCTGCTCCGAGCTGGGCTTAAATCAGACTCGGGCCTGCGGGAAGCCGAGCCCAGGGACGCTCCACGGGGTGTGGTGGAAAATCTCTGGGTGGGGTTTAAGAAAAAGGCCCCAAAACCCAAAGCAAGCCAACCCAAACACCAAAAAAAATCCACCTCCAAACGCAAAACAAAGACCCCAAACTCCAAACCAAGCCAACCCAAACACCAAGAAAACTGCCCCAAAACCCAAACCAAGCTAAACCCCAAGGCCCCAAACTCCAAACCAAGCCAACCCAAACACCAAAAAATCTGCCCCAAAACCCAAACCAAGCTAAACCCCAAAAAAGGGCCTCAAACCCAAACCAAGCCAACCCAACCACCAGAAAAACTGCCCCCAAACCCAAACTAAACCAACCCAAACATCAAAAACACACCTCAAAACCCAAACAAACCCAACCCCAAAAAAAGGCCCCAAACCCAAACCAACCCAACCCAATCACCAAAAAAACTGCCCCAAAACCCAAACCAAGGTAAACCCCAAAAAAAGGCCCCAAACCCAAACCAAGCCAACCCAACCACCCAAAAAAAACCCACCCCAAAACCCAACCCCCCAAAATACCCCAAAACCCAACCCAACCCCCCAAAAAACACCCCAAAACCCAACCCAAGCCGTGCCCCACTGGAAGGCGCCTCCCAACCCCGGGGGGCTCAGCACTCCCGGCCCCCAGCCTCACCTGTTTTGGGGGGGTTCCTCTTCACCCTCATCCACTCGAAGGTCAGCGCCGCCCCGGCCCCGGCGCCGGGCTCGGGGTGCCCGGGGGGCTCGGGGTGCCCGGGGGGCTCGGGCTCCCCCAGCAGCGCCGCCGGGAGCTGGCCGTAGAGGCCGGGCAGGCAGCCGGGCTGCTCGGGCCCGAAGGCGGGCGGCTGCAGCTGCCCCGCGGGCCCGCAGTAGCCCTGGGCCAGCGAGCCCGAGCCGAAGGCGGCCGCGGGCAGGTAGAGCCCGTCCGCGTCCTGCTGGCCCGCGTAGAGCTGCTGGTAGCCCGGCTGGGCCGGGTAGCCCGGGCTGGCGAAGCGCGAGGAAGAGGAAGAGGAGGGAGGGGGGAAGCTGTGCTGCGGGAGGGGGCCGGGGCCGGGCAGGCCGAAGTGGCCATCGGAGGCCGGCGTGGGGCTACCTGAGCACGGCGGGAAGGAGGGCGAGGCCGGCTCGGGGTGGTGCTGGAAGGCGGCGGTGCCGCGGTTACAAATTGCGAACTCCAAGAAGGAGTTCATGGCGGTATTGTCCATCTGCCAGTGATGGAGGAGGGTCGGCCCGTTTTGGGGGCGATGCCGCCTGCCCTACAACCTTTGGGTACTATGTCAAAGCTGGGAAACTTCCTGCCGGGCATGGGGGACCCCGAGGAGCCGCGGCCGAGCCGGGGGGGACCCCGCGGGCGGAGCGGGCCCAGCCCAATGAGCGCGGGGCTCCCGAAGTTTGCGGCCGGCTCCGGGCTCATCCATCACGGCCGTGACATTTGCATGACAAAGGGGCTTCAATCAAACCCGGCCCATCAATCTGATAACAACACGGACGCGTCAAAACCTTCTCCTCAAAGACTTTAAAAGAGAGAGGGGCGAGGCGGGGTGCGGGGAGGGGCTGGGGTGGGGGGCAGGAGGGATCGCAGTGACCCGCGAGTGGTTTTTAAGTGCTAAAAAGGGCCCCGAGTTATGCGAGGAGCCGGGTTCAGGCACAAGTCCCGACTTTCAAAGGTTTTCCCCCCGGTGCCGGCTCGGTGTGAGGAGAAGAAAAGGGGGCGAGGGGCTGGGGAGGTGTGACCACAAAAGGATGCGCTTTTATTCGCTCGGGAACTTTTCCCCTCCAAGCGCCTCGCACCAAAGCGCCTCGCTCTTCTGCGGGATGCTGAACGCCCCCGAAGGAAAATCCGCTCCGTTTTGGCTTGAATTTCCTTTCATTTCCCCCGCCCGGGCTTTGTGCGCCCTAATTAGATCAACATTCTAATGAGGAGGCCAAATAAAGTTAGCGAGGGCAGAGCGGCTTTTGTTGGAGCCGTGCCAGGCCCGGCCTGGCAGGGAGGGGTGGGAGCTGAACCCGAGCCCTGCGACCGCCTGGGGACCCTCCCGTCCGTCCGGGCACTAAACCCGGGTTTAGGGGCTCAGGCACTGCACATTCCCTGCTAAACCCAGGTTTAGGGGCTCACACACTGCACATTCCCTGCTAAAACCGGGAATTCACTTCGGGAATTCGGTTTTTAGGGGCTCACACACCACACACTCCTGACTAGACCCGGGTTTAGGAGCTCACGCCCCTCACACTCCCTACCAAAATGGGGTTTAGGGGCTCATGCACTGCACATTCCCTGCTAAAACCTGGTTATGGGGCTCACATATTGCACATTCCTGAGTAGACCCAGGTTTTAGGGGCTCACGCACTGCACATTTCCTACTAAAACCGGGTTATGGGGCTCACATATTGCACATTCCTGACTAGACCCGGGTTTTAGGGGCTCACGCACCTCACACTCCGGACTAAACCCGGGTTTAGGGGCTCACGCACCTCACACTCCCGACTAAACCCGGTTTTAGGGGCTCACGCACCTCACACTCCGGACTAAACCCGGGTTTAGGGGCTCACGCACTGCACATTCCCTGCTAAACCCGGTTTTAGGGGCTCACGCACTGCACGCTGCCTACCAACCCCATTTTTCGGGGTTCCCAGCAGCCGCGGGGCTCTGAGCTCAGCTTTGCGGTGCAGCGGGCTCCGGCTGAGGAGGAGGAGGAGGAGGGCAGAGCCTGCCTCCAGGCCGGCCCCAGAGAATGGGAACAGAGGTGGGCAACATTTATTTACTTGTTCCGAGCGGGGAGACAAGAGCAGCGGGCAGCCGGACGCCCACAGCCATTTGTTACTTGTCAGGAGATTTACTGCCCGGCCACGCTCCGGGAGCCGCTGCTCGCCCTTCTCCCGGGCCAAAAGTTCACCCCGAGCGCCAAACCCGGGAGGAAAATCCCTCCCGGCTGCTGCGACACCTCGGCGGGGACATTTGGTGACAAATTCCAGCCTGGCAGCGATGTTTCCCCTCTTTTTTTCAAGCTGGAAATTTGATTTTTTTTAGCCCGTTCCAGCTGCTGTGCTTCCATTTAAAAATTAAAATTTCCATTCCTGCGCCTGTTTATTCATTTATTCCCATTTATTCCCATTTATTTCCATTTATTCCCATTTATTCCCGCTCTGCTGGCGCTGGGAGGACCCGAAAAGAAAACATTTGAGGTTATAAACGTGCTTCAAAACTCTCTCCTTCCTTCTTTGCATAACTCAAAGCGGCTCTCCCGTCATTCCCCGGGCAGCAAAAATCGATTTCTAATTCGATTCCTTTGATATTTCGTTGCGTTCGGGTTCAAATGGATGATTTATGGCTGGAAACATAAAAAAAAAGAGAAAATGCAGATGTTTATTCCGGCCTGGAATCGGTGGGTTTGTGATTTCTGGTGGTTTTCCACCGCGATCTCGCTCTGTTATTACATTAAAGAGATTTTTTTAAATGAAAATCACGAAAAATCGCGATTTTTTCAGTTGTGGCGGGGAAACTTTTCCTCTAAGCCAAGCCTAAATTAGAGCTGAGGTGAAAAATCCGATTTTTTTTTTGTTGTTGTTGTTTTGGGTTTTGGGGGTTTTTTTTGGTGGCTGGGACACGGCTCCCAAAATTGGAGCCAGAATTGGTGAAATTGTGCAAAATTCAGCCTGAAATGGGGACGGGCCGCGGGGCTGGGGTTTAGGGCCGGGATCACTTCGGGAATTGGGGGAAAATCGCTTTTTTTGGGTTCCTAGCGCTCAGATGAGGGATTGAGGGCTGGGATCACCTCAGGATTTGGGGAAATTCGGGGTTTTTTGGGTTCCTAACACCCAGAGGAGCGATTTAGGGCTGGGATCGTCTTGAGACTTTGGGGAAATCGCGGTTTTAAGTCCCTAAGGCTCAGAGGAGGAGTTTAAGGCTGGAATAATGTGGAGAATTTGGAAAAAAATCGCTTTTTTTTGTTGGTGCTTAACGTTCAGAGGAGGCATTTAGGGCCGGGAACACTTCGGGGTTTGGGGAAAATCGCTTTTTTTTTGGTTCCTAACGCTCAGAGGAGGGATTGAGGTCTGGGATCACTTCAGAAATTTGGGAAAATCGCTTTTTTTTTTTTTTTTTAAACATTGGGAGAACCCGGGCTGGAGGAAGGGCCCCGTTCCCAACCCCCTCCCAGCACCTCCGGGATGCTCCGGCCCCCCCGGCTGCCCCAAAATCCCAATTTCTGCCCCAATTCTGCCTTGTGAGGAGCATTTCGGGAAGGCCCTGGGGGGGAACCCTCAGCTCTTGATCTTCAAGTCCTTATTTTAAAATCTTTATTTGAAATCTTTATTGGAAACCTTCATTTGAAATCTTCATTTTAAAAACATTTTAAATCTTGACTTTGAGTCCTGATTTGAAACCTTGATTTGAGATCTGCATTTTAAATCTTGATTTGAAATCTGTATTTTCAATCTCGATTTTAAATCTGTGTTTTTTAATCTTGAACAGGGGAGGTTTTTTTGTGCAGGCACAGAGGAGGAACGAGGCATTTCCAAGGGCTCGGAGCGTCTCCAGATGCTTCGTTTTTGGGGTCAAACACAGCTTTTTGGGGGTTAAATGTAACTTTTTGGAGGTTTAATGTAACTCCTCAGAAGTTAAACATAACTTTTTAGGGGTTAAACATAACTTTTTGGGGGTTAAAAATAACTTTTTGGGGGTTAAAAATAACTTTTTGGAGACTAAATAGAACTTTTTGGGCGTTAAATGTAATTTTTTAGGGAAGCCTCAATCAGAGCTGAGGCGGTTCTGAGGTGAAAAAGTCGATTTTTTTAAAATTTTTTTGTTTTTGTTTTTTTGGTGGATGAAAAGGTCGGATAGGAAGGGAGAGAAAAGAGGCGCGGGAGGGATTGGATGAGTTAAGCACCGGGTCATCCGCAGGAAAAAAGGCAAATCCCCAGAAATTCGGATAAAATATATTTAAAAAAAAAAAGGTGGGGGGGTGTGGAACACGGAAAATCCCAAATAATGCAGATAAAATAAAATTTAAAAGGTAAAAGAGGGGGAAAAACCCAAATAATTCAGATAAAATAGGGAAATAAAACGGGGGGAAAGCTCAGGTAATTCAGATTTTTGTAATTAAAAAAAAAAAAAGCCCAGATAATCCAGATAAAGTGGAATAATTTAAATAATTTTAGGATCAGGTTCCTGCTCCCTGGCTCGGGGGGTCCTGGCCTGTTCCGTGGGAATCCCAGCGCCTTTTCCACGGGCTGGAACCCGCCTCGCCTCATTAATTAGGGTCATTTGCATATTCATTACTGTCCCAGAGTGGAGAGGAGGGGTCTGGAGCCGCTGCCCTCGGGGAGGGATTTGGGGGGTCCCAAATCCCTGGGGGCTGCCTCAGATCCCGAATCCCTTGGGTTTCACTCAGACCCCTCAAACCCCAAATCCCTGGGGGTTCCCTCCCACCCCAAATTCCTTTGGGGTTCATTCAGACCCCAAATCTAACTGCGGGTCCCAAATCCCTCAGGATTCCCCCAGATCCCAAATCCCTGGGGACCCCCTCGGATCCCAAATCCCCGGGGATCATTTAGATCCCAAATCCCTGGGATTCCCTCAGATCCCAAATCTAACTGAGGGTCCCAAATCCCTCAGGATGCCCCTAGATCCCAAATCCCTCCATATCCCCTCCGATCCCAAATCCCTCAGGATCCCCTCCGATCCCAAATCTCTCAGGATCCCCTCCGATCCCAAATCTCTCGGGGGTCCCAAATCCCTCCATATCCCCTCGGATCCCAAATCCCTGGAGGTTCCCCCCTATCCCAAATCCCCGGGGATCATTTAGATCCCAAATCCCTCCGGATTCCCTCAGATCCCAAATCTAACTGAGGCTCCCAAATCCCTCAGGATGCCCCAAGATTCCAAATCCCTGGGATCCCCTTGGATCCCAAATCCCTGGGATCCCCTCGGATCCCAAATCCAGGCCCTGCGCCCGGGCTCGTTCCCGCCGTGATCAATGGCCGATATCGGCAGCTCGGCTTTATCGATACCGGCACTCCCGAGACCCAAATCCGCCCTTTATTCCCATTTTTGCCCCCCGATTTCAGCCCCCAGCGAGGAAATCAAAGCGGGACAAACCCGGGATGTTCCAGGACAAGGTTCCCTCTCCCAGCTGCGCCCTTTGGGGCCGGAGCAGCTCTGGATGGAAAACTGGGAATGGATGAGAGGGAAAAGGAAAGAGAAATCAGAGAAATCGAGGGGGAAATAAAAGAGAGGGAAAAAAAAAAAAAAAAAAAAAAAGATAAATTCCCAAGAATTTCCCTAAACCCCGCAGAATTCCCGGGAAAAGGGAGCCCCTCCCCTCGCAGGCCCCGCTCCGGTTCTGCTCCAGGGAAGATTCCCAGGCTCGCTGCCGCACCCCCAGCGCTGCCAGCGGCTCCTGGGCAAAGCCCCCTCCCTCCCGCAGCAGCACAAATCAACATTTCCTCAGCAGCCGCCCACACGCCGCTCATTTGCATACCCTGGCTTAATTACCGCCCGGCAATCGCCGTGTTTTGCCAGCAATCAAGGGCCTGAATATGCTTAATACGCTTAATTCGCTTAATTAACGCCCTCCAGCCGCGCGGAGCAGGAGGGCAGGGCCGCAGCCCCGCGCCCCCCGCGCCTTTGGCATTTCGGAGAGGGCAAAGAACGGCCGAGCTAACGGCGGAGAATCGCAGCCATCCGAGAACTCAGATTTTATCGAACATTCCCCCTTCTCTCCTCCCGAAAGCTCGCTAATTAGGACCAATCAGGCGGGTCCTGATCGGGGGGTGACAACTGCGCGGCTCCGCTCACGGAGCGCCTTCCGCGGGCGCGGGATCCATCGGGGCCGGAGCCGCGCCGGGAGCGCGTCACGGGCCTCGGCAGGGAGCGCTGCCCAGGGGGGCTCGGGGCTTCGGCTGGGGGGCTTTGGGGTCCCTTTCCCACCCTCGGCAGGGAGCGGTGCCCATGGGGGCTCGGGGCTTCGGCTGGGGGGCTTTGGGGTCCCTTTCCCACCCTCATCAAGGATTGGTATCAATAAGAACTCAGGATTTAATTTGGGGAGGGGTTTGGGGTCCCTTTTCCCACCCTCATCAAGGATTGGTATCGATAAGATCTTGGGGTTTAATTTGTGGAGGGCTTTGGGGTCCCTTTCCCACCCTCATCAAGGATTGGTATCAATAAGAACTCAGGATTTAATTTGGGGAGGGGTTTGGGGTCCCTTTTCCCACCCTCATTAGGGATCAGTATCCATAAGATCTCGGGGTTTGATCTGGAGGGGCTTTGGGGTCCCTTTCCCCACCCACATCAGGGATTGGTATCCATGAGGTCTCGGGGTTTAATTTGGCGAGGGGTTTGGGGTCTCTTTTCGCACCCTCATCGGGGATTTGTAGAGATAAGAACTGGGGGTTTAATTTGGGGAGGGCTTTGGGGTCCCTTTTCCCACCCTCATCAGGAATTTGTAGGGATAAGATCTCGGGGTTTAATCTGGGGTGGTTTTGGGGTCCCTTTGCCCACTCTCATCGGGGATTTGTAGAGATAAGGACTTGGGGTTTAATTTGGGGAGGGGTTTGGGCTCCCTTTTCCCACTCTCATCAATGATTGGTATCGATGGGGGCTCGGCACTTGAGCTGGGGGGGCTCTGGGGTCCCTTTTCCCACCCTCATCAGGGATTGGTATCCATAAGATCTCGGGTTTTAATTTGGGGAGGGGTTTTGGGTCTCTTTCCCCACCCTCATTAGGGCTTTTTATCAATAAGAACTCGAGGTTTAATTTGGGGGGTTCGGGTCCCTTTTCCCACCCTGATTAGGAATTTTTATCGATGAGAACTCTGGGTTTAATCCGGGGGGTTTAGGGACCCCTTTCCCACCCCTTTGCCCCGGGGTCCCTCCTGCCCCTCCCTCGGCCTCGCCCTTCCCCTCCTCCCTTCCCCACGGGAAAAGGGCGTGGAAATGTGGAAATCCGCCCGTTTGGGACATTTCCTCTCATTTTGGGGCTGAAGAGCATCTCAGTGTGGAAATCCGCCCGTTTGGGACATTTCCTCTCATTTTGGGGCTGAAGAGCATCTCAGTGTGGAAATCCGCCGCTTTTTGGGTATTTTCTCCTCATTTTTACAGCTGGATGCAGGAGGGGCCGTCCCTGGAGAGGCCAAAAGGACGCTCAGACCCCAAAAACCATCCCGGGGCAGGGCCGAGCTTCCCCTGCCGGCCTGGAGTGGGGGAGGAGGAGGAGGAGGAGGAGGAGGAGGAGGGGAAGTGTGGGAAGCGCTGGAACAAATGGCGCTTTGATAGACCCCGGCTGGCAGCTCCGAGGCGGCCGCCGAGCGCTCCGCAGCCCCCGGGGGCATTAAATCAACCCCAAAATTACGAATCGCCTCCCGCGGGGCTCCGCCGCCCCCCAAACTCGCGGCTCGGGGACCCCCGGAGCGGAGCGGGGGCGGTGGGAGAGGGGCAGGGGGTGCTGGTGCCTCCCGGGAGCCTTTTCCGTGTGGCAGGGGGGGTTTGGGTGTTTAAACATCCCAATATTCACTGCTGGGGTGGATATTGATCCCGATAAACGCCGCGCCGCCTCCCGGAGCGGGGCTTTGGGATTGCCGCCTCCTCTCCTGGAGAGAAGATTTGGGAAAAGATGATTTGGAATCAAATGTGGCCCTAAAGTCACCCCGCCTCCTCTTTGTTCGAGCCGAGGGAGATCATCCACAGCGATCTCCAAAACATCTGCCGAGCCTTTGCTTTCTTTTATTTCACTTTTATTTATTTTTTTTTTTCTTTCCGGCCCGGAGTGTGAACCCAGCTGCTTTGAACCCCAAATAAAAAATCCCAAATTCTGAGAGGGGGGATGACCCCGCCCAGGCACTGAAAACACCAAATTCACCCCAAAAATCTGCCTGTGGGTTGGGGGCACACCCCAAAAGCCGAGCGGGGCAGCTGGGTTTGCTTCACCCTAAAGAAAAAGGGGCTGGGGGAGGGTCTGGGCTGCTCCGCTCACTTTTAGGGTCGCCCCCCGCCCCATATTTTCCATCCCCCCTGCTCAACCCCTCCTGGACTCCTCCCAGCACTTGGAAAACCCCAAAGACTCCTTCGGGTCATTCCTTTGGGATAACACCCCAAACCCCCCCCCCCCCAAACCCCCCCGGGACGAGTTTTGGGGTGAAAATCCCTCGAGGGGAAGAAGATTTGAAAGGGATGCGAGAAATCCCAAATGAGATCGAGGATCCGGGGGGGTTTGGGGTCTGTGGGGCTGGAAAAGGGAGGAGGAATAAAAGGGGTTTTGGGGTTTATGGGGTTGGGAAAGAGAGGAGGAATAAAAGGGGTTTTGGGGTTGGGAAAGAGAGGAGGAATAAAAGGGGTTTTGGGGTTTGTGGGGTTGGGAAAGAGAGGAGGAATAAAAGGGGTTTTGGGGTTTATGGGGTTGGGAAGGAGAGGAGGAATAAAAGGAAGTTTTGGGGTTGGGAAAGGGGGGATGAATGAAGGGGTTTTGGGATTTTGGGGTTGGAAAAGAAGGGAGGAATAAAAGGGGTTTTGGAGTTGGGAAAGGGGGGATGAATAAAGGGGTTTTGGGGGTTTAGGGGTTGGGAAAGGGAGGAGGAATAAAGAAAAGCCCCCCAGGCCCATCCCTTACCCCTCCTTCTCTCACGTTCATTTGCTCACCCCAACGTGTGGAATTTTTTTTGAGCTTTTACCCCAAATCCTCCTTTTTTTTGCCTCGTTTCTTCGCAGCTCCGGACGTTTCAAAGCCCGGGAGCCGCGGTGGATTCTGAGAGAAAGAGGAGGAGGAGGAGGATGGGGATGAAGGGCGGGATGGGGGTGTGGGAGGCCGGGAATGGCCCCGGAATTCGCGTGGGCTCCGCGCTGCCTTTGTGTTGTTTTTCCATCCCTTTATCCCCTTTTTTTAGGGTTTTTATTTGGGATTTTTTTCGGTTTTTTCCTCTTAAATTAGAGGATTTTTCCCGTCCCCGAAGGAAACCCCAAAATGCTGAAATTAAGGAAGAACCACCCCGCTTTGATTGAATACAATAAATAAATGAATGGATAAATAAATAAACACCGAGCTGGAGGGAAATGAAACAAGGATGCAGGGAATATTTCCTCTGGAATTGTTGGTTGGGAGCGATTTCTTTTGTCTCCTCTCGGGGAACATGAGGAGATTATTAAACCTCACTAAAATGCAGAGAAAAAGCGAGTGATTTATGGAGGAAAACAAAAAAAAAGCCTTTTTTTTGGAGTGAAATCCGGAGTAAACACACGTTCGTCGCTTTTATAAAGATGTTTATTTACTCTATGAAAATAATATACAATAAATAATTTGCCCTTTGCTACGAAAGGATTTGAATAAATAATCTACATCTAAAACGTAAAAAGAGGAAGGAAAATTCCCCTGATTTTTTTTTTTTTAATTTTATTTTAAAAATTTTATTACGAAATCTAAAAGTATCGTTCTGATTCCTGAGAAAGTCGCTGGGGAGGAGGATTTATAAATTTAATTTATTTTTTCTCTCGAGGGGCTGAAATCGCCCCCGTGAGTGAGAACTACCGGCTGCTTCCTTGGAAATAAATAAGGGGGGGAAAAAATAAATAAAATTATCATGAAATACCTGAATTTTAGCAAAACTTGGGCGGCTCTTTCACCTTCTGGAATAAATATTGGGAGGGCGGTTTGGAGCTTCCAAACGGAACGGGGAGGAGGGGACTGGATGGGAAATGGCTTGGGGGTGATTTTAGGGGTTCCCCTTCTTTTAGGGCCGATGTTGAGGTGTGGGCCCTTGTTTTAGGGCATATATTGGGGGGCTCCCCTTCTTTTAGGGCAGATTTTAGGGGTTACCCTTCTTTTAGGGCAGATTTGGGGTGGGTTCTCCTTTTAAGCCAGATTTTGGGGGCTCCTCCTTCTTTCAGGGCAGATTTTGGGGCATGGGCCATTGTTTTAGGGCAGATTTTGGGGCTTCCCCTTCTTCTAGCACAAATTTTGGGATGGGTCCCCTTCCTTTGGGCCAGATTTTGGGGGATTCCCCTTCTTCTAGGGCACATTTGAGGTTTTCCTCTTCTTTTAGGCCAGTCTGGGGGGATTCTCCATATTTTAGGTCAGATTTCGGGTTTCCCCCTTATTTTAAGCCAGATTTTAGGCTTTCTCCTTCTTTTAGGTCAGATCTTGAGGGTTCCCCTTTTCTCAGGGCAGATTTTGAGGGTTCAGTTTCTCTTAGGGCAGATTTTGAGGGTTCCCCTTTTCTCAGGCCAAATTTTGGGGGTTCAGCTTCTCTCAAGCCAGATCTTGAGGGTTCCCTATCTCTCAGGCCAGATTTTTTGGGGTTCCCCTTCTCTCGGGGCAGATTTCAGGGTTTCCCCTTCTCTCCGGCCAGATTTTTGGGGTTCCCCTTCTCTCAGGCCAGATTTTTGGGGTTCCCCTTCTCTCAGGCCAGATTTTTGGGGTTCCCCTTCTCTCGGGGCAGATTTTTGGGGTTCCCCTTCTCTCCGGGCAGGTTTCGGGGTGCTGGCAGTGCCCGCTCCCAGGCTGACCTCCCCAAACCCTCCGGCAGGGCAGGGCAGGAGCACCCCCCGCTAGGGAAAATCCAAATCCTGCAGGTCCATGGTGCAGAGCGCGCTGCTGAAGAGCTCCAGCTCCTCCTCGGAGAAGCGCAGGGGGCTCTCCAGGGACCCCAGACCACCCGGAGAAAGCCCCTGGGCGAGCTCCAGGCACGGCTCCAGCGAGAACACGCCGAGCTCCGGCGGCGGCGGCCGCTCTGCGCTCCCCGCGCGCTCCTCGATGGCGCCCAACGCGGGGCAGGTCTCGGCCTCGCCGCCTGCATCCGGCCCGGCCCAAACGGGCTCCTCCTTGTGCTGCGTCTGCCTCTTGTGCTTCATGCGGCGGTTCTGGAACCACACCTTGACCTGGCGCTCGGTGAGCTGCAGCAGCGCCGCGATCTCCACGCGCCGCGGCCGGCACAGGTACTTGTTGAAGTGGAATTCCTTCTCCAGCTCCAGCAGCTGCGTGTTGGTGTAGGCGGTGCGGAGGCGCCTGGAGCCGCCGCTGTCCGACAGCCCCGGAGCCTCTGAAGAGGGAAAAATGACAGGAATTGTCACCAAAGCCAGGAGTTCTGCACCGCCCCGCCGGGGGGAAACGGGTTAATTCAACTTTTCCCACTCCGGAGGAGTTCCGTGCCTCGAGGGGAAAAGGGATTTTGCTCCTGGTCTCTCCCTTTAGAGCCCTTCCCTCTCTGGAGGAAAAAAAGAATTTCTAACTTCCTTCTAAACCTCTAAAATGTAGGACATTTCTCCATTTCTCCATTTCTTCTACATTTCTTCCACATTTCTTCTACATTTCTCCTAAATTTCTTCTAAATTCCTAAATCCCCTCTTTCCTGTTGGTTTGGTTTCTCTCTTTCTCTCTTTTTTTTTTTTTTTTTTTTTTACCTTTCCCCGGTACTTTGGCTTGATTATCCCAATTTTCCCCGGTACTTTGGTTTGATTACCCCAATTTTCCCCGGCCAATGAGCTCCGGCGTCCGCCCTTGTCCTGCCTGATTTCACCCGAGCCGTGGAAACCCTGGAATTGTTCCTCCAGCACTTTATCCCGGGGGAGAGAAAGAGGCCGAGCAGCGAGAGGCTGCTCCTTTTTCTGGGGGTGTTTTGGGGTGTAATAATTCCATTTTGTAGGATCAGCCCCCGCTCTTCCACCTCCCCACCCTTCTGGCACCTTCCTATTTTCCTTTCCTATTTTCACCCATTTTCCTTCCCCTCCCTCGGAGCTTCTTGGTGGTTTTGTTGTCTTTGCTTTTCCCTTTTTTATTTTTTATTTTTATTTTTTCCCCTGTTCGGCACTGAAAGCCGAACAAACGGAGTTGCAAACCCCCCCCAGGCCCCCCCCGGGCCCTCCTCGCTCGGGGCTTGCCCAGAACTTGCAGAAATTTGTAATTTTTATTCGCGGGGGGGGGGGGAGGAGGCGGCAGAACCCCCCGACCCCGGGCTGGGGGCATCGCTCCGTGAATCCCCAGTCCCGGGGGAGCCCCCCGGGCAGGGGGATGGGCTGGGGCCGTTTTGGGGCCAGACGAGCAGAATTGGCCATTTCCCGCCGCCCCCCCCATACGAACCTGCGGGGGATCCCGCGGCGGGCACCGGCAGCGAGGAGGAGGAGGAGGATGAGGATGGTGGGGACGAAGCGGCCGGAGCCTGGCTGGCTCTCCTGGACGATTTCTTCTCCTTCATCCAGGGGAAGGGCGCTGCCCGGGGGCCGGGCGGGGCCGCGGGCCGGGCCGGGCCGTGCCGCGCTCGGCTCGGGCTCCTCGGGCTCGCCCGGCTGCCGCAACAAGGGCTCAGGCTCTGGAGGAGGCTTGGCTCGAAAGGAGGAGGAATTAACGTCGAGTCCTTGATTGATGAAGTTTGAAATGTCTCCAGGACAGCGGGGAGAGACGTCAGGCACTCCGCGAGCGAAGGCTGGCTATTTATAAACCCGATCTCCCTCTCAAATTCAAAATTCATGGCTTTTCCAGGGCCCGGGGTTTAAAAAGCGGGAGGGAGGCGGGGGAGAGGGAGGAGGAGGAGGAGGAGGAGGGGGAGAGGGAGAGAAATCGGAGGGCTTGGGTTTTTGATGGCGGGGATGATGACGGTCCTCGGGCTTTTTATAATTGTTATATTGCTGATAATACAGGCGGAGGGGGACCCTGCTCTGCTAAACTCCAGGCTGGGGCGAAATTGCAGCCAATTCCTCGTCACGTGGGAGGCCCTGGCCAATGGCAGCAGGGGCCTGGTGGCAAACAGAAAGCATTATTTTCTTTAATTGATTAAAAAAATAGGGGGAGAAAAAGCGAGAGAGACAGGAACCCCAAAAAAGCCAAGACCACCCAGCAGCACCCCAGGATCAACATCGCACCCTGGCTGTGGGCAGGGAGAGCCTTCCTTCCTTCCTTCCTTCCTTCCTTCCTTCCTTCCTTCCTTCCTTCCTTCCTTCCTTCCTTCCTTCCTTCCTTCCTTCCTTCCTTCCTTCCTTCCTTCCTTCCTTCCTTCCTTCCTTCCTTCCTTCCTTCCTTCCTTCCTTCCTTCCTTCCTTCCTTCCTTCCTTCCTTCCTTCCTTCCTTCCTTCCTTCCTTCCTTCCTTCCTTCCTTCCTTCCTTCCTTCCTTCCTTCCTTCCTTCCTTCCTTCCTTCCTTCCTTCCTTCCTTCCTTCCTTCCTTCCTTCCTTCCTTCCTTCCTTCCTTCCTTCCTTCCTTCCTTCCTTCCTTCCTTCCTTCCTTCCTTCCTTCCTTCCTTCCTTCCTTCCTTCCTTCCTTCCTTCCTTCCTTCCTTCCTTCCTTCCCGATGTTCCCTGCCCCGTTCCCGTTCCAGTCCCGTTCCATCCCCATTCCCCTTCCCTGCTCGTTCCCAGTCCCTTTCCATCCTCATTCCCATTCTAGTCCCGTTCCATCCCCTTTCCTGTCCCGTCCCAGTCCCGTTCCCAGTCCCGTTCCATCCCGTTCCCGTCCCGTTCCATCCCGTTCCAGTCCCGTTCCATCCCGTTCCATCCCCGTCCCGTCCCATCCCGTTCCATCCTCATTCCCATTCTAGTCCCGTTCCATCCCCTTTCCTGTCCCGTCCCAGTCCCGTTCCATCCCGTTCCAGTCCCGTTCCGTCCCGTTCCATCCCCGTCCCGTCCCTCCGCTGCGGTGTCCCCAGCCGGGCCCATCCCCGGCCTGTGGGAATCGGGATTTTCTGCTCTCCCCCGTTCCCTCCCCTCCGCTCCCGCAGCCCCGGGGCTGTCCCTGGGCTGGTGTTCGAGCCTGGCTCTGAGCACTCAGGAAATCAAACGAGCTTTTCAGCCGAGTTTAGTTAAACCGGCGCGATTTAAATGACTCTTAAAGAGCAGCCTAATCCTTCTCCTTGCCGAGCCGGCCCTAATGGGCGCTCGGCACTTCGCTTGAAGGCCAAACACGTTCTAAGGTCACGGCTATCTCTGAAATCGCATTTCTGCCTTCCCATCTCTTTTTTTCCCCACCCCGTCTCCAATAAAGCAGCGCCACTTCCAGGGTTTACAAAATAAATAAATAAAATGAAAAAGTCATTTCCCAAGATTTTTTTTCCCCTTTCTTTCCCCTCTCCAAAGCGCGCCGGGTCCGCAGGGCCCGAGCAGAGGAGAGCAACCATCAATCTTCTCCTCCAAAGACTTGTGACAGCTCGCCCCGGCTCACTCGGCAGAGAAATTCCGCTTTTGCCTCGCAGTTTTTTAACCCAGGGCAGAATTACAAACGTTAATCCGCCGGTTTTAAGGGTAAAAACTCAAAAAAAAAAAGGAGATAAATCAAAGTGAATCTGCCTGGAGGGGATGGAGAGGGAGTTGGGGTTTGCGGGAGCTCCAGTTGTCCCAGTTTGCAGCCGGCAGGGACTGGGAGGCTCCACTCCCGCAGGGAGCAGCCTGGGAAACTTTTGTCACTCCAAGCATCTGCGTGGGTGGGAGCGCTTGGGAATAAATCTAAAGCTCCTTCAGCGAGCGGGGGGAACGAAAATAATTACAATAATTGCAATAATGAAAAAAATACCCAGCGCCAACCCGAATTTCCCTGAGTGTTTTGTGGATTCGCGTGTCAAAACCACCCAAAAATCTGTTTAATCTCGTCAGATCAATGGTTAAAAAGAAAATAATCTTTTTTTTTTAAAGCCAAACAAGCGTTTGTGCTCCTTGCTGGCCGGTTTGAAGTGGAAATTCGGGGTTTGCCTGCGGTTGGCAATTCCTCGGGTTTGGGATGGGATGAAGAGGAGGAATTGGGGATGGAAAATTCTTCCCAGCCGCTGCCAAAAGTTGTCTCTGCTTTTCGGAGCTGCAAGGGGAAAAGACAAATGGAAATAGGGGGAATGAAAAGAGGGAAAAATGAGAAATGAGGAATGAAAAAAGGAAAAATGGGAAATGGGGAATGAAAAGGGGGGAAAATTATAGAGGGGGGATGAAAATAGGGAGGAATGAAAAGAGGGAAAAATGGAAAGGGGGGAAAAGAAAAATGGGGGGATGAAAAGAGGGGGAGAAAATGAAAATGGGGAGAAAATGAAATTATGGAAAAATGAAAAGGGGGAGAAAATGAAAAGGGGGGGAAAGTGGGGGGATGAAAAGGGGAGGGGAGAAATGAAAATAGGGGAGAAAATTAAAAGATGGCAAAATTAAAAGAGGGGGAATGAAAAGAGGAGAAAATGAAAAGAGGGGGGAATGAAAAGAGGAAAAAATGAGAAGAGGGGGGGGAAAGAAAGAAAGGAAAAAAATGGAAAAAAAAACCCTCTTGGGAAATTGGGATTATTTTTTTTTCCCCACGCATCTCACGGAGGCAGAGGGGGTAAAACATCCCCCGAGTGCAGGGAAGGCGTCGCATCCTGGGAGGGACCCCCGAGCTCCGAGGGACCAAACCGCGCCAGCCCCGCCGGGGAGGGAGCGCAGCCCGCCCGGGGCGCGCCCCGGAATTGGGTTTTTTTTTCCCTTTTTGCCTGATTTTAACCATTTCCTGGGAATCCCTGGCACAACATGGCGCCGGAAAAATCCGGGAATTGAGCTGGGGAATCGGAAATGGTCTGAGAGACGATCCCAACCCAGCCCGCGATAACCGAATCATTTTATTATTGAAAAGAAATTTTAAAATTTGCTTTTGAATCAAAAATATTTCACAGGCCGGGATGGGAAATTGTTCCTTGCGGCCTCGCTGCTCCTGATCCCGTTATTATTTATAATTATTTATAATTATATTTTTAATTTTTAAGCTGAAGCTTGGTTTATGAGGAGGGATCGGAGCTCGGCGCTGTTTCTCATGAGAGGTTTTCTCCACCAGAGCTTTTTTGAATCGCTCGGGATTCGTCCTGTGCACACAGGTGGATGAAATGAGTAAAATGGGAAATATCTGAAATGCGGAAATGTGATGTAGAAAATGCGGTGTAGGAAATACAGGGTATTGGGAGGGAAATATAAAATGTAAAAAATAAAAGAGATAAAAAGTACAAAGCTGTACTATGTAACATACAGGATACGGGCTGTAAAATGTGTCATATATCATGTATATAACATACGATACGTGCCTGCTGCTCTCTGTGGAGACAGCTGCTGCCACTACATATTAGATATAAAATATTATATATATAAAATATAAACTGCATAAAAATACAAAGATATAAAAGATATTAAAAGATATTAAAATATATAAAGTACAAAACACAAAACCCACGCGCTGCCTCTGCACCCCAACACCCTTTTATTTTTCTTTTTAATTTTTTTTCCCTTTTTTTGGGTACCTTTTCCAGCTTTTCCACCTTTTCTCAATGAAAATCCCAAATCCTGCTTTCCTTCCCCCCTTCCTCCTCCTCCTCCTCACCCCCAGCCTTTCCAGCCTTCCCAGCGCCATAAAACTTTTATTGCTGCTTTAATGGGAGTTTTCTTAGGGCTTTAGAGCATAAAAAGCGAATTATCCACGGCGTTCTCCGCCTGCTTTCGCTGCCGGCCCAGGTTTGTTCTCGCCTTTCCCTTTCGCCTTTTCTGGGGGGATTTTTGCCTCTTTTACCCCAAATTCGGGGTGCCCGGGGAGGTGCGGCTGGGCGCACGCTCCCGTTTCAGAAATAATTCCGTTGTTTTAGCCAGAACTCAATTGTTTTCGCCAGAATTCAATCATTTAATACTCAATTAAAAAACACAGAAAATAGGGATTTCATCGCTCGTCGCTTCCCAAGGCCCCGCATGGAAACTCTGGGCCGTTTTTCCGTTTCCTCCTCTCTTTCACTTTTCCCTCTCCTGGTTTTTATTTATTATTTCCCGTGATTAATCCTTTTCCTTTGTTTTCATTCCCTCTCCAATGGCAGCCCGGCCCCGGCTCCACGTGATCCCTCTTTGTGGGCCCGAATTCGCAGGATTTCACCCCAAAGCGGGCTCCGCTCTCCATCCCTCTCCTTCCTCCCCACCTCACCAATTTTATTTTCCCCCTTTGAAATCCTTTTCTCTTCCCCTCCGAGGCCGAGGGACAGCACGAGATGAAACGGAGACCAGCAAGTTTATTCGGGAATTGTTGAGCAGGCAGCCCTCGAAGCGAGGGAAGAAAAGAACTACTGTAAGAACAAAGAGAGGAGAGGAGGGGCGCACGGAGGGAGGGAGGGAGCCGCGATGAAATTCTTCTAATTCAGGACGAAACAATTACAGGCTGCTTCTGCTCTCATGCCTCCAGTAGAACTAATTACATTATTCATAAGTACCAAGGTAACAGAAAACTACTGCTTCTCCCTAAATTACAATAACTAAAAGGAGCTCGTGGTACAGTGACAAGGGGAACACAATGTCCTTTTTTTTTAAATTTTTTTTTACTTTTTTTCTGCCTTTTTTTTTTTTTTTGAAGGAAATACTAAAAAAGTACCGTTTGATTCTTATTTTTGTCATTTTCTTTTTTTTTTCGTTGCTTTTCCCTCATATAAATACATGGTCTGGGGAGGATAAATAATACAAAAAAAAGAAAAAAAAAGGAAAATATTTTCAACTGGCTATAACAAATAAATATATATGAATGTTCACCAGAACACACACCTAACTGAAGGGCGCCTCGACGGAGCTGAGAGCCCTTCAAAGTTGCTTTTATTTATTATTATTAATTTTTAATACCCATTATATGTAAACTCTAAGTGCAACAAAGATGTCCAGGCAGGAAAGCGTCAGCAGATCCCAGGATCCCTTGGCTTCTGCTTCCGTGGGAGGACATTCCCTCTGCTCAAATATACCCTGTTTTCACGTCAGCTCAAAGGAGAGGAGGAAAGAAGCTCAGGATTTCCCCAATTGCTTTTTTTGCTGCTCGTCAGCCCTAAAAAACGCCCCCCCAAAAAAGAGAAACCCTCCCCAAATGGAGAAATTGAGATTTCACCTCAGCAGAGGGCGAAGGAAGGGAAATATTCAGAACCTGGCAACTCTTTCTTCCTCTCTTTGGGAATTTGGGGTGGGGGGAGAAAAGGGGGATTTAGGCGTTCCCAACAATTTCCTCGACCCTTTGTGGGGTTCGACCTCTCTTATGCCGAATTTTTAAATTTATTTTGTGTTGTTTTGGAGAGGGGGAGCGGGGCCTGGAGGGACGAGCGTGGCTCCCGGGCGTTGGCCGCTGTGGGGATTTGCAGGTTTGGGGGTTTGGTGGGAAGGTACGCCGTGGGAAAGTGGATTTCTCCTTTTTCCAGCGGGAAATTGGGTTTCTCCTTTTTCCAGCGGGAAATTGGGTTTTTCCTTTTTCCAGCGGGAAATTGGGTTTTTCCTTTTTCCGCTGGAAAGGGACAACCCTTCCTCCGAGGGCTGGGAAGGAACGCACAGAGGATCTGGAGAAGGACTCAAAGTGGGGGGAACTTCCTGGTGCATCTCTTTGGGGTTTCTTGGATGCAGATACCCCAAAACTTGGCTGGAGGACTCTTCTCCTTCCCGGCATCTGGGAATTACTGGTGAAGATGCAGACGTGGCTTGGAAACGATGGACTTGGCCACTCAAACCTTGCAGAATTCCCATGAAACCACCCCGAGCCCTTTTCAGAAGAATTTGTGCCAAACCCCAGGAGGTTCCTCCCTCCCAAAGCCACCAAAACCGCTTGGATTTTGTGCTCACAACAAACCCCAAAACCCCGAGCGCGATAACCCCGCCAAAACCAACGAGGCCGGGAAAAAACCCAACGCAAGCATCCCTGAAACCCAAACCGCCCTTTTTCTCCCCAAAACAGCTCCGCCTCTCACAGGTGGGTGAGCTTGGGCGCCTCTTGGATTCTGCCCTGAGAAGTCGCGTGGTGCGACGAGAGCTCCGTGTAGGTGGCGTGGCTCTCGCACGGTCCGTGGGGCTGCCCCGGGGCCGCCCCTCCGTAGTCCATGCCGGCGGCCTGGTGGTGGCCCAGGTGGTTGAGGCCGTAAAGGGCCGGGCCCGAGGCGGGCAGAGAATCCACAAAGTTCCCTCCGACGTACGCGGGGCTGCCCTGCATGCCGGCCGTGCCGTAGGCCACGCCGTTGGCCTGCAGCACGTGCGGCTCGTACTCGGCCGCCGCCGCGGGCCCGCCGTATTTCTGCTGGCTCGGGCAACCCTTCAGGGCCGCTTGGTAGCCGGGGGCGGCCACGGCGTAGGCGTTTTGGGTGGGGTTTGCTGAAGGAAGGCGGCGACGGCGCCTCGTAGGCGCCGCTCATGGGGTGCAAGGCGTTGAGGAACCCCGCCGAGGCCTGCATGGGCTGCGGGGGGCTGCCCGCCGGGGAAGGCCCGCCGGAGGAAGAGCCGCCCATGCCTTTGGATTTCTGATCCTTTTTGTACTTCATCCTCCTGTTCTGGAACCAGATCTTGATCTGGCGCTCGCTGAGGTTCAGCAGGTTGGCCATCTCCACGCGCCGTGGCCGGCACAGGTAGCGGTTGAAGTGGAATTCCTTCTCCAGCTCCACCAGCTGGGCGCTGGTGTAGGCCGTGCGCGCCCTCTTGGAGGCCGACGAGCCCGGGGGGCTTTTCTCGCCGCCGCCGCCGCAGGTCTCTGTCAGGCCCCCGGAATGAAATAAAAGAGAATTACTTAGGTGCAGAAATTGAATGCGTCGTTTGTTAATAAATCCTCCCCTCGCCCCTCCGCCTCGGCCTGCACTCCATAATCGTGTCATTTATTAAGAGTCCTGTTCTCCAAAGCTGCCCCTGCTTTATGAAATTTGATCATGTCATGTAGGAGAGGATTCCAGGGCCCGTTATTGAGCAAGGGATTATTTCCAGCGGATCATTTTCTGGAAAATGACGTTTGGCAGGGCGGCCGCGGGGCCAATTAATGCGGGCTCGGGAGGGGTTGGTTTGCACACAGGTGCCACACCAAGATTTGCCTCGGCACCGACCCCTGCGAGAGGTAAACTCCCGAAATTACAGTAATGGGGGATGAAGTGTGCACCATGAGGGTTGTGTGAAAGAATTTGTCAAAATTGTGGTGAATCCGAACTGAATTTTTGGGTTTTATCTGAATTAGTCTGAATTGTGGCAAATCCGAGCCAAAATTCTGGTTTTTATCTGAATTTATCCCTGAATTTTTGGTTTTTATATGAATTTATCAGTGAATTTTTGGTTTTTATATGAATTTATATGAGTTGTGACAAATCCAAACTGAATTCTTGGTTTTTATCTGAATTTATCTGAAATTTTGGTGGGACACATGGAGAAGTTGGACGTGGCACCACATCTGCTCTCTCCGGGGCGCTGGGAAGGCACCAAACAGAATTTTAGCTGCGAGTTGAGCAGTTGGGAGAAATTTTCCCCAGATTTGTGTCCACCTGGGCTGGGTCCAGCACCCGTGGTTGTGTTTGAAATAAACCCATAAATAAATCAGCCAGGGGTGGGTGAGCAGTGCCTGGGGCCAGGACCCTCCCGGGGTCCTGCGGGGTCCTCTCCTCATCCCTGCAGAGGAGAAGGGGAATGTTCAGATCTTCCTTCCTCCCTCAGGGATTCTGGGCAGGAAATTTGGAATTTGGGCCTTCCCCAAACTGATTCTTCCAACCATTTGTGATTCTTAGACCTCTTTTGGAATTCTGGGCAGGAAATTTGGAATGTGGGCCTTCCCCAGACTGATTCCTCCAACCTTTGTCATTCTTAGACCTCTTTGGAATTCTGGGCAGGAAAAGGGGAATTTGGGCCTTCCCTAAACCAATTCCTCCAACCCTTTGTGATTCTTAGACCTCTTTTGGAATTCTGGGCAGGAAATTTGGAATGTGGGCCTTCCCCAAACTGATTCTTCCAACCCTTTGTGATTCTTAGACCTCTTTTTGGAATTCTGGGCGGGGAAAAGGGGAATTTGGGCCTTCCCCAGACTGATTCCTCCAACCTTTGTCATTCTTAGACCTCTTTTTGGAATTCTGGGCAGGAAAAGGGGAATTTGGGCCTTCCCCAGACTGATTCCTCCAACCTTTGTCATTCTTAGACCTCCTTTGGGAATTCTGGGCAGGAAAAGGGGAATTTGGGCCTTCCCTAAACCGATTCCTCCAACCCTTCCCCATTCTTACACCTCTGGCACCAATTTCTTTTGCTTTTGAACCTTGTTATTTCCTAGCGGGCGAGGCCGGGGCGCGTCGCCAAGGCCTCCCCCTCTACCTGCGCTGGGCGAGCCGTTCTTCTGCTTGGAGTTCTGCCTCGACTCCTTCATCCAGGGGAAGATCTGCTTGGAGATGCTGGCGCCGGCGCCCAGGCCGCCTTTCCCGGGGGTGTTTTTCCCCGCTCCGGCCTGGCCCGCGGCGCCGTCGGCGTTGGCGGCGTTGGGCGACGCCGGCGGCTCCGCGGGCCGCATGCAGCTCCCGTTGAGCTCCTTATTTTTGCCGTGGGACTGCAGGGAGCAGGAGGACCTCTGGAAGTCGCTCTCCACGTGGGAAGAGGCCTGGAAAGGCGGCTGGGCGCCCTCGTAGCCGAATCCATTGCCGTAGGAGTAACCCCCGAAGAGCGTGGAGCTGTCGTAGTACGAGGCCTTCTGCATCTTCCGCGAGCGTTTTTGTGCCTACCAGGGTCCTGACACCCCTATGGCAGAACATTGGCACCCCGAGGCCACGTGACGGCCCCTCTCCAGCTGTCGGGTGGGAGCTGACCTGAAAGGTTAGCAGAAAAAACACAATAATAGTGCCAGGAATCCATCTTGGGGCCTGAAAGGCTCCTGACATGAATAGGGTCCCCGCCGAACGGGGGGGAACAGATGCTGCCAGCAGATTTCACCCTGCGCAGCCTCGGCAAATTTTGATTTTTGAGGAGTTTTGAGGGTGGCAGGGCCTTTTTTTTTTTTTTTCCCTGTTGCTCGTTTCGCTCTGTGGCTTCGCACGGGATGGCCTCTGTACATTGATTTATTCTGGATTTATCCCCGCACACAAATCCCTGTGAAACACCCCGGGATGTGCCACTCACACGTTTAAACACCCAGATAAACCCCAAACCAGCACAAACACGAGAGCACAGAACGGAGAATCGCCGGCCAAAAAACACAAAAAACAACCAAAGTCCTGCAATTTCTACTGAAATCACACACAGAGCAGCCCAAAAACCTCCCACCAGCAGAAATTCAAAGTTTATCCCCAGGGCTTGTTTGCTTTCACGCTCAAACAGTGAGAATCCATGTTTCCCCCCAGGTAACAGGGAAAATCCGTGTTTTTCCCCAGGTAACAGCGAAAATCCGTGTTTTTTCCCCCAGGTAACGCTGTCCTGGCACACTTCGCTCCGTTTTTGTTTCCACAGGAACTCCCAGCGCCTCTGGAATTCAGGGCAGAGATTCCCAGCAGGTCGGAGCAGCGGCAGGAATTCAAAACGCGATTTCTCCCCCTGGC
>NC_087500.1:4543593-4626093 GCF_036417665.1 Passer domesticus
AATATTTTCGTTCTGGGAAACATTCGGTGGCTTTAATAACCCCGTTTCCGCTGTGAATGTTGGTGTTGTTAATCTGAAATAAAAATGTTCCCCTCGCGCTCGTGACAGCGTCCCCGAGTCCATCAATCAGCGCGGCCAATCCTGGGCCTGGATTCTTTATTAGGATTATTATTATTATTATTTTATTGGTATTGTGGCGCGAGGTTTTAATGCGCCACCCTTTTTAATTCCACTCCCATCTCAGCCGGGGCTGCTCGGGCCCCGGGGGGGTTTGAAAAGGGGGAAAAAATCAAAATAAAAGGGGAAAAAATCAAAATGAAAGGGAAAAATATCAAAATAAAAGGGAAAAAATCAAAATAAAAGGGGGAAAAATTCAAAATAAAAGGGAAAAAATTAAAATGAAAGGGAAAAAATCAAAATAAAAGGGAAAAATCAAAATAAAAGGGGAGATTATCTAAATAAAAGGGGGAAAATCAAAATAAAAGGGGAAAAATGAAAAGGGAAAAATTAAAATAAAAGGGGAAAAATGAAAAGGGAAAAATTAAAATAAAAGGGGGAAAATCAAAATAAAAGGGGGAAATCAAAATAAAAAAAGGGAAAATATCAAAATAAAAGGGGAAAAAATCAAAATAAAAAGGAAATAAAGAAGATTTCTGCCTTGTGAGCTCAGCAAACTCTGGCTCTTCCCGAGTTCCTCCCACGCCGGGAGCGTGGATGGAGAAAAGTGGGGAAAAAAGAGCGAAAATCGCGTTTTTTTTGGAGTGGGGGAAGGAGGGAAAAAGAGAAACAAACAAACACGAAGTGGCTGGGCCAAACAAGGGCCGCGCGAGGGGAGCTCCTTGCGCTTTGTTTTCTTTTTGTTTTGCTTTGTTTTCCTTTTTGTTTTGCTTTGTTTTTCCCGGTTTTGAATTCATTCCTCGCAGCAGAGGGGGGGCGAGGCTTCCCCCGCCCCTCCCCGCGGTCTTTGTTTTCATTTTGGGGTTTTTTTTGGTTTTTTGGCTGTTTTTTTTCCTCTATTAATTCTCCTCTGGGGGCGGGGCCGCTCCCGCTCCTCCCGCACCCCCGGGCGGGGCTCGCCCCGTCTCTGATTTTTTTTTTTTTTTGGGTAAAAAAAGAAGAATTTTGGGGTTTCCCATCCCATAAACAGCGAGGAGGAGGCGGGGAGAGCAACGAAGGCTCCGGGAGCTCGCGGAACCCCGAACAGAAGCCGGGCGGGATAAGAAATCCAATTTTTTGGGTTGTTTTTCATGACAGATCGGAGTTTTTTCCTCGCCCTGACCTTTGCTGGGAGCAGCAATAATTCACCCGGTTAATGATCAACGCGGGGAAGCGCTTTGGGGCTGGCTCCCAAAACAGAAAACCAAAAAAACCACCCCAAAAAGCAAAATAAAACTAAAAAAACCACCCCAAAAATCAAAATAAAACTAAAAAAGAACCACCCCAAAAATCAAAATTAAAAAAACACCCCAAAAATCAAAATAAAACAGAAAAAAACCACCCCAAAAATCAAAATAAAACCAAAAAAAACCCCAAAAATCAAAATAAAACAAAAAAAACACCCCAAAATCAATATAAAAAACACCCCCAAAATCAAAATAAAACCAAAAAAACACCCCCAAAATCAAAATAAAAACAAAAAAAACCACCCCAAAATCAAAATAAAACCAAAAAAACCGGCCACAAAACCACCCCCCGGATGGGGGCACACGGACACCCAAAAATCCCAGGATTTTTTTGGAAAACGCAGAATTTTTTTTGGGGATCCCCAGGATTTTGGGGACCCCCAAAAATCCCAGGGTATTTTAGAGGCTCCAAAATTTTTTGGGGCACCCAAAAATCCCCCGCGGGCCCCACGGGGGGTGAGGGGAAGATTTTTTTTGGGGGGGTTTGGGGGGCAGGGAAGGGAATCCCCACCCCCCTTCCCTCCCGCCCCCCTCCCCCCCTCCCCTTTTTCCCCAAATCATCGCTGGAATTCTGCGCCCACGTGACCCAACACGTCAAAGTTTTGGGTTTTTTGGGGTTTTTTTCCCATTTCAGCGAGAATTGGGAATCCCAAGAATGCCCCAAACTCCCCGGGAGCCGCGCCCCCTGCTCCATCCCTTTTTTTCTTTCCATTTTTCATTTTTTAAATTATTTCCCCTTCTAATTTTCATTTTTTCCCCCCTTTTTCTCTTTGACACAAACGGGGAGAGCGGCAGCGCAAGCACGGCTCTCAAATCCGGGAGAAAAAACGGGATTTAGGGTCAGGGAAAAGGAAAATTTTGGGGTTTTTTTCTGCCTCCCAAATCCCGGGGATGGCCCCGGCACGGAGGGGGCGGTTCCCGGTTTTTCCCCATTTTTTTCCTATTTTTTAACCCCCCCCTCCTCTTTTTCCTCCTCTAAAAGATAAAAAAATAGGAGGGAAAAAAATAAAAGAGGGAAGAAAATGAAGATTTACAGCTTTTCTCCTCAACGCTTTTCCCACGGCCGTTTTTGAGATGAAAAGGAGGAGCTGGGTGAATTTGATTTTATTTTTCTTTGCAGGAATCCTCGCTGGATCCCGGGAGCAGCTGCGGGAGGAGCTGCGTTTCCTTTTCACCTCAAAAAGACAAAAATCCGCAGGAAGGATCCCGGCAGAGGGAAAAGCGGCGCCAAGAAATTCAGATTTTTTCGCTCCGGGATGGTTTCACAGCCAGGATTTCTCCACCGCAGCCGAAAACAGCCCCACAACCACCCGCACCCGGCTTTTTTTGGGGTTAAAATCCGATTTTTTTGTTGTTCTGGGCGTCCTCATCCGCGCTCCCGAGGGCCCGCGGCCACCCCGAGCTCGGGGTTAATTTTTAATGGGGGCAAATTTGGGAGCGGGGGCAGCGAAAGGGTTAAATCCCATTGCTGGCAAATCCGGGAGAAAATTCCCGCGGGTTGGACCAAAATTGGAGCATCCCGGAACCCCCAGAAACTGCAGCAAAATCCCAAAAAAATTCATTTTTCGGTGCTCAACCCCCTTAAAAAACATTCTGCTGAGCTCCCTCGTGCACAGAGAGATCGGGGATAAAATTGGGATTATTTTGGGGAGAGTGGGAGAAAGTCCAGCTTAGAAAAGGGGGGAAATCAATCAAATAAATTCCCCAAAATTCACTGTCCCGAAGAGCGCAGAACCCGCCCGGTGCAAGATCAGAAAATGATCATTAACATCGATCCAGCCCCGCCGAAACTCTGATTTACGGTACAATCAATTAAATCAATTAAATCAATTAAACCGCGGCCGCTCAGGGCCTGCGGGTTTCGAGCGCTCGGGTTCAAAAAAATAACAAATAAATAAAAGAAATAAATCAAAAATTCGAGTTGGGCTGGCGGCGGACGGGGATAACTCCGAAAGTGGAGACAGCGACTTTCAGAAAATAAGAAAATATCCACAATAATAATAAAAATAAAGAAATAAAAAGGGGAAGAAGCAGAGGGGAGCCGGTGGAGCTGCTGCCGGTGCAGCTTCTGGCCTGGGGGATTTTCCGAGCCCGCAGCTCTCCCTCTTTCCCCACGGATGAGGAATTTTTGGAGCTGGCGGTGCCTCCGGAGTTATTTTCTCTCTGCGGAGGGCGAGGAGCCAGAGGAAAGCAGAGAGCACAAAAATATTCAAGTTTGCACCCAAACTTTGCCGCTGTAATTCGATTTTCTGAGCTTTTTTGGGTTGGTTTTTTCCCTTTTCCCCGCCGTACAAAGGATTTTTCTGTCTCGCCTTTAAAATCGCGTCCGGCCTTCCCCGGGAGGAGGGACGGGGATTTTTTATTTTTAAATTTTTTTCCCCGAGACAGAAATTCGGAGCCGAAATCCACACAAAAATCAAACCTCCGCCGTTCCCGCGCCCTCCCCGCCAGGTCTGGGGGCGTTTTCGCCACCCCTCCCTCTCCCAAAAAAGCTCCAAAGCCAACATTTCCCAAATCTGAGCTCCTTAAGCCCAAAAAAACCCGAATTTTCAGGAGCCTCAAGCTCCGCACTGGAGAGGGAGAAACAGCGCGAGCGTCCAGATGTTCGCGGGGCACATCTGGAGGAGGCAACGCGCGCTCCAGCTTGGGAAAACTCCTTTTTTTTTTTCTATTTTTTCTCCTTTTCCCCGCTTTTTGTTGTCATTAGGGTTTGCTCCGAGTAAACAAAAAACTCGGTGGGGCCATAAATCACCGGCGGGCGTTGTGCCGCTTTCCCAAAGCTTTTTATGGCGTTTTTTGGGGGCTTTTTGGCCTTTTTTTCTCGTCAAACAACACAGAGGGCGAGAAATCTTTAACAAATGCGTCCCAGGGAAAAAAAAAAAAGAAAATAACTTTTTTGGGGGGGAAAAACCGCGTTTGGAAAGGAGCTGGTGCCGGTTCTGGATAATTTTTTTTCAGCCTCGGTGTGAATTTGAGGCTCTGCTGAAGCTTTGTCCGAGCGCTCGGAGCAATTAATTAAACTCGCGGCCCTGGCCGCGTTTATTGATTGATTTTTTTGAACTTCTTACCTGCGAGACTCCCGGACTCCGAGGAGAAGGAGGAAAAGCCGGCTCGGGGTGGAGAGGATTCCTCACTGGAGCAGGAAAATTAAGAAGAATCTCATTTATTTCACCCCCGCTGGATCTCGGTCGGGTTGGGAATTTTTATTTTTTTTTCCCTCAAAGATGTTTTGGATTTTTTTTTTAGTTTTTGGGGGGGCTTTTTGGGTTTTTTTTTTTTTTTTTTTTTTTTTTTGGACTCGTTCGGTTCGAACAGAACGGATTGGAGGTGGAATAAAAAAATAAAAATTCACTCAAAAAACCTCAAATTGCGGCAAGGGTGAGGATGGGGGGAGAGCGCTCGTTCTGCTCTGGAAAAAAACCAAAAAAAACGGGGAAAAAACTCCCAAAAAACCCCAGAAAAAAAACCCTCCCCCAGTCCCGGCCGGCCGGGATCGGCCCGCAAAGCTGTTTCTCTTTATGAAGACTTAAAAATGTTGCAAGAGGGAGGAACAGTGAGTGACAAGGGGTGCTGGGGAGAAGGGAACCAAATGGATTCTGCTTTTTCGAGCCAGTAGGAATTGGCCAGCCTTCAGTGTCAGGGCTGGAAATTGATTCCATATGTCTCGGGAAAAGGGGGAAAAAAACCCCGAGGAGAGCGAGGGAGGGAGAGAGGAGCGAGCAGGGCAGGGAGGGGAGCTGGAGCTCTGGGAACCCGTCACTAACGCCTTTAATAACTTTAATTAAAGTCATTTAAACGGGGTTTGGGGGCTCTTTCACCCCCCAGGCCGCTGGCGGCGAATCCCACGGTTAAATCCCCCCTTTTCCAGGGGTTTTGGGGATTTTTTGGGGTACCAGAGAGGGGAGAGCTCCCGGGAGCCCCAAATCGAGGTGGTTTTTAACCCAGAGCGGGGAGAGGGAATTGGGAGCTGGGCGCGGATCCCGCTGCCCAAAATTTGGGGCGAATCTCGCCATTCCCGAGAAAAAGGCAGCAGGGGGTGGGGAGAGGGGCTGGGGGGGTCGGGGGGGTCCCATCGCCGCCAGAATCCCCCGAGGGTCCCGAGCTCCGAGCGCGCCGCCGAGGAAATCCCCGGCGGGTTTCACATCCCGGGGATTTCACATCCCGGGGATTTCTCCTTAACCCCTCCCCTCGGATCGGCGCTAAAAAACAAAGAAGAAGGAAAAAAAAAAAAAAAAAAAGGGAAAAAAAAGGAGTCAAATCGGCAGCCCGGCTCTGATTTATAGCCTCGCTTTTCATCTCGGCCCGGCTGCGAGCGGCCAAGTGTTGGAACGCCCTTGTTGCCTTTTATTCCTCTCGTGTCCCCCTCCCTTCCCTCCTCCCCGCGCGGCCAAAAAAAAAAAAAAAAAGAAGAAGAAAACTTCAAAGCAGAACCTTCCCCGCTGCCAAAGCTCGCCCCGCGAAGCCACCGAGCTCTTCCTTTGTCTGCCTCGTGGTGGCCGCGGCTTTTCCAAATCAAAACCGGGCCGGGCCGGGCCGGGCCGGGCCGGGCGGAGCTCAGGGGCTGCAAAGCCACCAGCCTCCCAAAACCACATCAAACACAGCGAAAAAGGGGGCACGGCTCCTGCCCCGCGCCTAAACCTCCCATTTCCCGGTTTTCTTCTTTTTTGGGGTTTTTTTTTGTTTGTTTGTTTGGGGTTTTTTGTTTTTGTTTTTTTGGTTTTTTTTTTGTTTGTTTTTTTTTGTTTTTTTTGGGGTTTTTTTGGTTTTTTTTTTGCTCCCCTCCGCCAGGCTTTGATGTGAAATAAGCCTCCCCTGCCGGCCGCAATAAATCCCGAATTAAGGCGCTGCCGACTCGCGTTTAGGGCGCTAATCGCTTCCTCTCCGGGAAGGACCGGCCCGCCCGGCCCGAGGGGAGGGGATCGCGTTGGGGCCGCGCGTGATGAACGCGGCGCTGATGGAGCAGGACCTTCCGCGGAGATGACAGGCGAGGAGAAAGGGCTGATTGCCCAGAAATCAATGAAATTCCGCTCGCTCGAGCCGCTCGAAAGAGCCAATTATCCCCCCCCGCCGCCTCCCGAGAGTTTTATCGGCTGCTGCTGGGGGGGAAAGGCGGTTTTAGTGAGTTAATAAAGAAAAAAAATGGTGAGGGAGGGGGTTGGGGGGGTCTGGGGAGGAGGGAGGTGCTGAGGGGGGACGGAGCTGCTGCTCCGGACCCCCGGACCCAAACAAATCCAGCGCGGAAAATTCGGGATTTTGGAGCCGGTGGGAAGGAGAGGCAGAGCCCTGAGGGTCTGAGGAGCAGCCAGGCGCTGCCAAAAAACCCCAAAAAATCTTCAGGGGAGGTTTGGTGCCAGCCCAGCCCCCCCCGGGCCGGACCCGTCCCGAAGGGGCAGCACCGGGGTGGGGGAGGGGCTCTGTCAGCCACAGCCCCAGCGCCCACCGCGGGTCTGGGGTCCCCTCCCGGCTCTGTGTCACATTTGGGTCTGGGGTCCCCTCCCGGCTCTGGGTCTGGGGTCCCCTCCCTGTTCGGGGTCCTATTCTGGGTCTGGGGTCCCCTCCGGTTCTGGGTCTGGGGTCTCCTCCCGGTTTGGGGTCCCATTTTGGGTCTGGGGTCCCACCAGATTCTGTGTCCTATTCTGGATCTGGGGTCCCCTCCCTGTTTGGGGTCTGGGGTCTCCTCCCGGCTCTGGATCCTATTTTGGGTCTGGGGTCCCCCTTGATTCTGTGTCCCATTTTGGGTCTGGGGTCTCTCCCAGCTCTGGGTCCCATTTTGGGTCTGGGGTCTCTCCAAGCTCTGGATCCCACTCTGGGTCTGGGGTCCCTCCCAGCTCTGGATCCCATTTTGGGTCTGGGGTCCCCCCTTGATTCTGTGTCCCATTTTGGGTCTGGGGTCTCTCCAAGCTCTGGGTCCCATTTGGGTCTGGGGTCCCTCCAGCTCTGGGTCCCATTTTGGGTCTGGGGTCCCTCCCGGCTCTGGCTCCAGCCTTCCCCTGGAGTTTTGGGGTCCTGGGCCCCCCCCGGCTCTGGGGGTCCCGCTGGGGCTCTGAGCCCCCCGATCAGGGGCTGAGGGTGGGTCCCCAGCGGGGGGGGGCTGGGCCACAGCGACCCCCGGGTGTGGAAGGGGCTGACCCTAGCCCCCCACCCCTTTCAAGCTCGGGGGGCTCGGGCTGGCTCCCCCATTCCCCAAGGGCTCATCTCTCACAGTCCCGAACCGCGAGGGAAAAAACCCAATTAAAAATCATTATTATTTTAAAATACAACCGAATAAAATAAAATAAAGACCGGGGAGGGGGGTGTGGGGAGGGGTCTGCATCACGGGAAGCCGACACCCGAAATTCACGCGAAGATTCTGGCAGATTCTCTGACAGACCCGGGGCTCTCCCGGGTGTTTAAGGACGCGGCCGCGCCGCTCTCGCTCCCCGCACGAAGCTTTGCCCCGGCACACCGAGCCAACCCCCCCGGGCGGGCGGGGCGAGCGCAGGGGCGGGCGGAGAGCAGCGCGGAGCTCTCCGCCGAGCAGCGCGCCCTTCATCTGCGCCGCCGCTCTCGGGTTTATTGACTCCTCGCATGGCGGGGCTTGTAAATATTCCAAAAAAAACCACCCAAAACCATAAAAACGAGCGCGTCCCGCTTCCTGCTCTGCCTTTCAACGCTCCGGGAGGGAGAGCGCAGCGCTGCCTCCAGCCCCGCGCAGGGTGCGCGCGGGATGCGCGGGGGATGCGCGGGGGATGCGCTGCCTCCAGCCCCGCGCAGGGTGCGCGGGGGATGCGCTGCCCCTTTTCGGGACCCCAATCCCGTCCCCAAAGCCTCGGCCGGCCCCGGCTCGCCTCGGCAGAGATTTTTTGGGCAGCGGGGAGCAGCTGTGGGGTTCTGCCGCTTTTGGGACAATTTTGGGCGCTTTTCCCCTTGGAACTCGGATTTTGCCAAAAACGTCCCGGGGAAATGCGACCCTCGGGGCGCTCTGTCCAACTTTGACCCCGCGCGTCCTCGAGCTCTCCAGCCCGGCCCGAGCCGGAGCCCGAAAAAAACCGGCAGGAAAACCCTTGGGAAAGCTCCGGGAATGCCCCGCGAGGCGCTGCTCGCCCTCGCTGTCCCTGCCGGGGTTCTGGGGACAAACCGCCCCTCTTGGGGTCACTCGGCAGCGCCCCATTGTCCTGGGCTCGGGCAGAGCCCCCTCGCAGCCCCGCTTTGATGCTTAAAAAAAAAAATTATAATTTTCAAATAGGATTATTTCATTTTCTTGCCATTTCTCAATCCGGAAATTCAATATTCCGGGGTAAAATCGCCGGAGCAGCCTGGGCTGGGAGGGGGCAGCGGGGAGAAAACGACTTCTGGGTGATGAAGGGACGCGGCCGCGCCGTAATTCTGATATTAAGGTCGTGCTCCTTCCCGAGCTTTCCACGCCAATGAGGCGTTCCCGCTCTCCCCAAATTTATACAAATCTCTCTTTAATTGGTAATCACAGATGCCGTAATTTAAGACCCCCAGCTACAGAGCTTTCATATTAGCGGCTGATCTATTACTGTAAATCGCCTGGAATCATCGGCTCCGGGGAGCGGGGCAAGGGGAGAGATCCTCGCTCGGAAATATCAGCGCTCGCACATCATTTTCTGCCGGCGATGATTTATCTCGGCCAGCGCCATAAACAACACGAGTCTCTCTCCCAAACACGCGCACAAAGGCAGCCGCGCTGCTGCTGACATGTTTATTGTCATAAATCAGGAAAGGGGGAAGAAGGGAGGAAAAAAATAAAAAAAAAGACGAGAGGAGAGGTTGCGAGGAGGGAGAGAAAATCTCCCCTAAAAATATCAATGAAATGCCTCGATGGGTAGGAACACAGCGAGCCCCGCGCGGGGAGAGGGATGGCAGGAAATGAAGACGGCGATTTGTCACATTTTACGACAATAACATTAATAACAAACAATAAATTTACATGGACACACGGACGCGCTAGGAATCGGGAAGCCCCTGCTACTTACAATAATCCAGCCCTCGGCGTGCCTCGGCGCTCCCCAGAATTGTTTTATTGCCGGCTTCCTCTCCCTCTCTCCTCCCTCCTTCTCTCGCTCCCTCTCGCTCTTTTCTCTCCCCTTTTCTTTTTTTTCCCCCTCTCCCTGGCGTCCCTGCGCTCGCTGTTTTTTAAAGGACAGTGGAATTTCACGTCAGACACAGGGAGACCATGGCTGCGATTTTCCTGACGAATACATATCTATTCTGCAACCTCGGCATTAATTATTTAATGAGCCACGTGATGGGGAAGGGGGAAGGGGGTCTCTCCGTTCCGCACTCCAAGGACCACTGTGACCTTCCACCGGAACAGCTTTTTTTTTTTTTTTTAAAAAAAAAGAACTTTCCAACCCAGCGCTGGCCGCGGACCCCTCTGCGCGGCGAGGGGCACCAATTCTCTGTTAAACACCGCGATTTTGGGTCATTTCCCCACGCCGAGAGCGCCCAAACCCTTCCTGAACCCTCCCTGGGACTTGGCTTTGCTGGACCTGGCTCGGCCGGAGCAAGTCCCGATTTCCCCCGATTTTTCGGGATTTTTTCCCCTCTGATTTGATCACAAATCTCGCCCAGAGCAGCTGCGGATATTTCCATTCTGTTTTTAAAGCTCCCAGCTCCCCCTGACTCCCGGGCCTTCCCTGTTATTATTTGGCCCGCGTTTTATTGCATTAGAGCTGGAGGAGGGGGGAGGAAAAAGAGGGGAAAAAATCAAATTTTGAGTCCGAGGAGAGCTGCCAAGTGCGAGGATCTTGGGAAATAAATAAATAAAAAAGAAGAGAGACAGAAGGACACAGAGAGAGGGAGAGAGCAACAAAGGAGAGCGCTGGGAAAGGCCGCGGAGCAGGAGCCGGCCGGGGGGGGGGGATCCCCAAAATCTGGCACCAAAACCTCCAAAACCTGGAGGTCCCGAGCAGCCCCCACCCCTCCGAGCACCCCCAAATCCCCGACCCCCCAACCCCTGCCGGGATAACCCGGAGGGAGCTCAAATTAAAGGCGAAAATAGAGAATTCAAAGCGGAAAAAAGCGGATTTGGGGCTCGCTGGACGGGCCGGGAAATGCTCGGGTCTCAACAGCCTCGATCATTTCTGCACCGATTTTATCGAGTGCGGGGCTGGGAGGGATCAAAAATCCCATTTCAAAGGGATCCTGGGGGCTCCTCCAGAGAGGAAACCCCGCGCGGGGAGGGAATTTTAGGAGAACTTCGGGTCAGTTCAGAAGCCGCAACTTTCACTCCATAAAAACTCCTTTTTTTTCCTCCCTATTTTTTCCCCCCTTTTTTTCGCGTGTGAACGGGCAAACACATTTAAGAAGAGAAAAGAACAACAACAAAAGGGAGCAGAGCCACCGCAGGCGGCAAACGGAGCGCGGAGCCCCCCACCCTTCCCCTCCGCCCGCGTTTTTTGGGGTCGTTTCGTGAAATAAAAAAAAATAAATAAAAAAAAAAAGGCAGAAAAAAACCTCAAATTTTTTTTGTTTTGTTTTAAAACCCCCCCGCTTCAAAGGGTCGGGAAGGCGGCCATAGCCAGGGACGAGGCCGCCCCCTCCCCGCGCCGCCCCCGCGGCCAGAGCCTGCGGAATATATTGAATTTTTCTGGGTTTTTCGCCGCCTCCCGCCAGCCCCGGCTGCCCGCTGGGGATGGGCTCCGCGGGGTCCGCACGCAATCCCCGTTTTTTGGTACAATTTGGGGGTTTTTAGGGGGTTTTGGGTCCAATTTGGGGATTTTTGGGGGATTTTGGGTCCAATTCGGGGATTTTTGGGGGATTCTGGGTCCCATTTGGGGATTTTGGTCCAATTGGGAGATTTTGTTTTACCCAATTTGGGGGTTTTTTGGAGGATTTTGAGTCAAATTTGGGGATTTTTGGAGGATTTTGAGTCCAATTTGGGGATTTTTGGAGGATTTTGAGTCCAATTTGGGGATTTTTGGTCAAATTTGGGGATTTTTGGTCCGTTTTGGGGATCTTTGGGTGGATTTTTGATCCATCTTGGAGATCTTTGGGGGGATTATTTTGTCTCATTTGGGAACTTTGAGGGATTTTTTCGGCCTCAGTTTCGGGGATATTTGGGTGGATTTTTGGTCTCATTTTGGGCATCTTTGGGGGATTCTTTTGTTTACTTTTGGGATCTTCGAGGGGATTTTTTGATCCAGTTTGTGGATCTTTCGGTGGATTCTCTTGCTCCAATTTTGCCATCTTTGGGTGGATTTTTTCTCCAATCCGGGCATTTTTGGGTGATTTTTGGCCCAGTTTTTGGGCAGGGATAACAAGGGGCTCCCGAGGGGTCCCGGAGCGCCCTGGCAGCGAGAGGAGGAGGAGGAGGAGGAGGAAGAGGAGGAGGAGGGGGAGCAGAGGGACTCTGCAAACAAAGGAATTTCTGAAAACCAGCGCGGAGCTCGGCCCCGGCCGCGGCTCCTCTGCTCCACTCGGCCTTTGCTCTTGGCGCTTTTTCCCCCAAAAAAAATTAAATTTGCGTGGCCAGCCCCGCGATCATCACCCAAAATCTAAGTCCCGACCCAAAACAAGGCACAAAACCCGATTTTTCCACAGCCAAACGAGCCGAGCAGCGCTGTCAGGCCCGGAAGGATGACACCACAGAAAGCTGAAATAAATCAACTTTTAGGAGGTTTTTTTTTTTCCCATTTTTTGCTCCTCGGGGCCGGCCAGGCCGGGCTTTGCTGGGCTGGGGGATGAGCTCGGTGTCCGGCCTGGGGGAGGTCAAGGGGTTTGGAGGTCACTCCTGGGCTGTAAAAGCCGGCTAATGGGGCAGAAAAGTGAACTCTGCGTGACCCCGCCCGGCCGGGCTGCCCTGGGCTCCCGGGCCGCACTGCCAGGGACATCCCGGGACAGCCAAAATCCCGGGATTAACTGCCCCGCACGGCCTAACCCGGGCCGGCCGCGGGGCCTGGGCCAGGCCTAAACCCGGGGTTTAAACCGGGAATGTTCCTGGGATGGTTTAAACCGGGAATGTTCCTGGGACAGGATGAAACCAGGAAACGTTCCCAGTTCCTGGGACAGTTTTAAACCGGGAATATTCAGAGTTCCTGGGATGGCCTAAAACCGGGGATGTTCCTGGGAAAGGCTTAACCCGGGATGTTCCCGGTTCCTGGGACAGTTTAACTCGGGAATATTCGAATTTCCCGGGACAGTTTAACCCGGGGATGTTCCCAGTTCCTGGGACAGTTTAAACTGGGAATATTCCCAGTTCCTGGGACAGTTTAACCCGGGAATACTCGAATTTCCTGGGACAGTTTAATGCTGGAATATTCGCATTTCTCAGGACAGTTTAACCCGGGAATGTTCTCAGTTTCTGGGACAGTTTAACCCGGGAATATTCGCATTTCTCGGGACAGTTTAACCCGGGAATATTCGCATTTCTCAGGACAGTTTAACCCGGGAATGTTCTCAGTTTCTGGGACAGTTTAACCCGGGAATATTCGCATTTCTCGGGACAGTTTAACCCGGGAATATTCGCACCCAGCGGCCGCTCCATCAAACCCTCCCCAAACCGTCCCGTGAGAGATTTAACTCGGGAAAAAACGGGTCAAAACCAGGAAAAACCCGACTTTTGCGCATAAACCCCCAAATCTCCACCCGGAGCCGGCACGCCGAGCTCCCGCAGCAAAAACCCGGCCGCGCCCAGCCCCGAACCCAGACGGAATTAAAGAAAAAACCCCAAACTCCTCTCGCCAGCGACACCCCCAAAAACCGAGGGAAAAGAAAAACCCCGCACGAGAACTCGCGGGGAGTTTCTCTTTCCACCTCTGTTGGTTAAAAACTCCTTTTTCGCCCGAATTTGCCCCGAATTTGCCCTCCCCGAGGCGCGCCAGCTCCGTTACCTGCTCCGCTCCCAAATCCTCTTTCCACCGCCCTCATGCTCGGGGTGCTTCCTTCCGAACTCGGGGGGGGGCTGCTGGAAATTTGCCTTTTCTCCCCCAAAACCAGAATCTTTCACCTGACGGGCGCGGGGTTTATTATTAGCAATATTCCCGATATAATTCTTATTAATTCTAATGATCATTGCGGCCCCTGAAGGTTCCTTGGAGGGCTCCGGGTGCTTTTTTGCCGCCAGACGGTCTGCGGAGATTTGCTGTTGAATAACAATGGGAAAAGGGATAAGTATTTAAAGAAAAGAAGTGATTAATGATTTTCTGTATAATTCTCGCATTTTTCTTGCCTTCTGTCCGCTCCTAATGGCTGTGAACTTTCGGGTCCTATAGAAATCTTCTTTTCTCCCCCTTCCATCCCATTCACGCTCCCCCAGCTTTGATTTGCCCCCACAGACCCCGCATTCCTGCCAGCATATGCCTCCTTTTTTTTTTTTTTTTTTTTTTTATTTTCCCCCTTTTTTTTTTGGTTTAAAACACCCATTTCTGGCCATTCTTAGGAGCCCCCTCTCGAAATTCGCACCCTCTTCCCAAGCGCAGCGGATCAAAGGGAGGGACGGGGAATAAAAATGCGGCAGCGACCAAACCAAGGGCGCCGAGCCCCGAGGAATCCGGATAAAATACAGCCCGGCCGAGAAAATAAATAAAGGCAAAAAGAAACTCGCAAGTTTCGCTGTCGCCACCTCTAAAACCGCGAGAATTAACCCAAAATCCGGCCATAAATCCGATTTTTTTTTTTTTTTTTTACATCACACCAAGCAGAGCCTGGACCATGTGACCGCAGAATATTATTTATTTTAAAGCACTAAAAAGGGAAAAAAAAAAAAAATAAACAGCCGGCAGGGTTCTGTGTGAACGGGGGGCGGGGAGTTTTGGGGGGGACAATTTGAGTGCCACAAGTGCGGGGTGAGCTCGGGCAGAGCCGGGTCCGTGCTGGACCGAAACAGCCCAGGCCTGCCTTTGTCTCGGGACAAACGGGGCCGAAATTCGGGTCCGGGGGGCATTTTTGGTGGTTCTGTGAATATTGGACAAACCTTCAAATTATTATTATTATTATTATTATTATTATTACTATTATTATTACTATTATTACTATTACTATTACCATTATTATGACTATTTTTATTTTATATATTTATATTTCTATATATTTCTGTATATTTCTAGCTATATTTTATATGTATAGCTCCATATATTTTCTATTTCTATTTCTATTTCTATTTCTATTTCTATTTCTATTTCTATTTCTATTATTTCTATTATTTCTATTTCTATTATATTTATATTTATATTATATTTATATTTATATTTATATTTATATTTATATTTATATTTATATTTATATTTATATTTATATTTATATTTATATTTATATTTATATTTATATTTATATTTATACCCCTATTATTTTTATACTTACACCTATCCTTATATTATGTTTATACTTCAATTTAACATATTTTTATTCCCATTATCCTCATTATTTCAGAGCCGAACCTCCCTTCCTTCAGCTGCCTCCACCCCCCTCGAGGACAATCATCTTTTTTTTTTTTTTCTTTTTCACTCCATTCCTAACCCAGAACCGCGCTGGGTTTTTTTTTTAGTTTTTTTTTCTCTCTCGATCCTTTCCTAGCCGAAAAAAGAAAATGAAAATTAATACAAGAGCTGCGGCTCACAAAAGGAGCCATTTGTCTTCCTGATTATCTATTTGCTTGTCAGGCCGGGAGCCATCGCGGGAGAGCTCCTTTTGTGAACCCCAAATCCGCCCCAAAACCCCCGCAAACAGCTGGCCCGAAATTAGACTCATTAATGCATTAACTACCTCGGAGAAGGAGGGATTTCAAAACCAAAAAATAGCAATAAAAAAGAGAGATAAAGAAAAGCGGGAGGATCTCTGGAGAAACGCGAGGCAGCAAAGCGTTAATGAGCGGCCCGGCTCGGAAAAAGAGAATTAATCTGCGCTTTGAGCAAATAAATCATCATAGCTGAGCCTTAGCGCTACTTAGAGCTGCTCAAACATCTTTTGTTTTCATTAGGGGGCTGCGGGCTGCGCCGCTGACAACAACAAAAATACCAAAAAACGGGGGGGAAATCGGGAAAAATGACAAATAAACGGATTGTTCGCGGCTTTAAATAAATATATTTATTTTTCCACCCAATAAATAACCCGAATCCAGGCTCGCCCCCCGGAAAGAACCACGCAGGGGCAGCTTGGCCATGGAGAATTTATTCCCGAGCGGCGTTTGGGGTTTTTGGGCATTTCCAGGTGAATCCGGAGGACAAAGGGGGACGGGGGCGGCCGGGGGGGTCGGGGCCGCCCTTCCCCCCAGGCCCGAAATTCACATTTTCCGCCCCAGATCGGGGCAGGGAGGAGCTCTGGGGGCGCTCCCAGTTCATCCCAGTTCATCCCAGTCCCCCCCACCCCCCCCACTCACAATGACCCTGCTGGGTTTCAAAAGAAACCCAAAAACCCCAAAAAAGGCGCTGACCCCGCTCCATTCTCTTCATTTGTTTGTCCAGCACCTCCTTCACCCAATTTTCTTTTTTTTTTTTTAATTTTTCTCTCCGGTTTCACGAAGTTCCCAACTCCCCGGGGGAGGTTTTGGGGTTTTTTGTTGAGTTTTGGTCGTTTTTTGGATTTTTTATTTTGTCTCTCCAATTGCAGCTCTTTGGGACAACGGAGCAGAAACTTCGGGATTGGGAAAAAAGAGAGGAGGGGAAGGAGGAGAGGGGAGGAAATTGATAAAGAAAATGGAAAAAAGGAGAAAAAAGGGGAAAAGGGGGGAAAAAAGGAGAAAAAAGATAGAAAAAAAAGGAAAATTAAGAAAGAAAAACAAAGACAAAAAAGGGAAAATTAAAAAAAAAAGAAAAAGAAAGAGGGGAAAGGGAAGAGGGGAAGAAGGAAGGGGAAGAAAATTTATAAAGAAAAATTTTTAAAGAGGAAAAAAGTGGAAAAAACACAAAGAAAAACAAAGAAAAAAAGGAAAAAGAAGGGGAAAATGGAAAGGAAGATTTTTAAGAAGAGGGGGGAAAAGGGAGAAAATAAGAGGAAAAAAAAAGAAAATTAACCAAGAAAAATAATGAAAAATAAAGGAAAGAAAAAAATAAAACGGGAAAAAAGGAGGGGGAAAAAAAAGAAGAATAAAAAGAAAAAAAGGAGGATAAAAAAAAGGAAAAAAAAGGAGAAAAAAAAGAAAAAAAGGAGGAGAAAAAAGCAAAAAGGGGTGGTGGAGAAGCTGCAGTTGGTGGGGAGAAGCCGAGGCTCATTTATTAAAGCGCGGCGGCTGTCGGGGTAATAGCAGACATAAGGTCCGTCCTTTGTACGGAGAGTAAACATGACAAATGGGGCCGAGCTCGGCGTGATTAAAGATGAAACAAGGATCCATCTCAGCCAAATCGCCAAAAAAAAAATCCTTCTGCAGCCTCCTCTTCCCGGAGCTGCCCCGGCTTTGTGCTCAGCTGGCCCCACCACAAGCAGCCCGGCCCCGCCGTTGGAATCGGTGCGAAAATGACCAAAATTCAAATTATTGGTGGAAAGAAACAGCACCCGCCTGTTCCCCAGGTTAATATTGGCATTAAAATGACCAAAATTCAAATTATTGGTGGAAATAAACAGCACCCGCCTGTCCTCGCCATTCAAATTGGTGTAAAAATGACCAAAATTCAAATTATTGGTGGAAATAAACAGCACCCGCCTGTCCCCCAGGTTAAAATTGGTGTAAAAATGACCAAAATTCAAATTATTGGTGGAAATAAACAGCACCCGCATGTCCCCATGGTTAAAATTGGCGTAAAAATGATAAAATTCAAATTATTGGTGGAAAGAAACAGCACCCGCCTGTCCTCACCATTCAAATTGGTGTAAAAATGACCAAAATTCAAATTATTGGTGGAAATAAACAGCACCCGCCTGTCCTCGCCATTCAAATTGGTGTAAAAATGACCAAAATTCAAATTATTGGTGGAAATAAACAGCACCCGCCTGTTCCCCAGGTTAAAATTGGCATTAAAATGACCAAAATTCAAATTATTGGTGGAAATAAACAGCATCCGCCTGTCCCCCAGGTTAAAATTGGTGTAAAAATGACCAAAATTCAAATTATTGGTGGAAATAAACAGCACCCGCATGTCCCCATAGTTAAAATAAAAATAAACCTTCAACTTATTAGCCATAAATAATGAGCACCCTGTCTGTCCCCGCCGTTGGAGTCAGTGTAAAAAATGATAAAAATTAAAATTATTGTGTGTTTCCTTCTCTGCACTCGCACGAGTTCACACCCCAAACATGCGCACACATCCAGCGGGGCGGTTATGGGGCGGCGGCCCGTCCGTGGGATCGAGTTTGGGATCCTTGTGGGATCTGGGTTTGGGATCCTCCTTTTGGGATCAGCTTTCAGGATCCTCCTCCTTGTGGGATTTGAGTTTTGGATCCTTGTGGGATCTGCGTTTGGGATCCTCCTTGAGGTATCTGTGGTTGGGATCCTCCTCCCTGTGGGATCTGCAGATGGGATCCTCCTCCTTGTAGGATCAAGTTTGGGATCCTCCTTTTGGGATCTGCTTTCAAGATCCTCCTCCTTGTGGGATTTGTGTTTGGGATCCTCCCTGCAGGATCTGTGGTTGGAATCTTCCTTGAGGGATCTGTGATTGGGATCCTCCTCCCTGTGGAATCTGCATTTGGGATCTTCCCTGTGGAATCTGCATTTGGGATCCTCCTCCTTGTGGGATTTGTGTTTGGGATGGTCCCTGCAGGATCTGTGGTTGGGATCCTCCTCCCTGTAGGATCTGCCTTTGGGATCCTCCTCCTTGAGGGATCTGCCTTTGGGATCCTTGTGGGATCTGCCTTTGGGATCCTCCTCCTTGTGGGATTTGAGTTTGGGATCCCCCTTGCAGGGTTTGGCTTTGGGATCCTCCTCCCTGTAGGATCTGCCTTTGGGATCCTTGTGGGATCTGCCTTTGGGATCCTCCCTGAGGGATCCCCAGGGATCAGGAGGACCCGACCTGGTCTCGGTGTTGGGCAATGAAGAGCAGCCCCGCCTTTCCCCGCGGTTCAAACAATCATTAAAAAAACGACAGAAATTAAAATTATCCCGTTTCCCTGTCTGCACTCGCACGAGTTCACACCCCAAACACGCATCCAGAGGGGCGGTTATAGGGCGGCGGCCGGTCCGTGGGATCGACTTTGGGATCCTTGTGGGATTTGACTTTGGGATCCTTGCGGGATTTGACTTTGGGGCCCTCCTTGCGGGATGTGAATTTTGGCTCCTCCTTCTTGTGGGATTTGAGTTTGGGCTCCTCCTCCCTGTAGGATCTGGCTTTGGGCTCCTCCTCCCTGTGGGATCTGCCTTTGGGATCCTCCCTGAGGGATCCCCAGGGATCAGGAGGACCTGACCTGGTCTCGGTGTTGGGCAATGAAGAGCAGCCCTGCCTTTCCCCGCGCTTCAAACAATCATTAAAAAAACGACAGAAATTAAAATTATCCCATTTCCCTGTCTGCACTCGCACGAGTTCACACCCCAAACACGCATCCAGCGGGGCGGTTATAGGGCGGCGGCCGGTCCGTGGGATCGACTTTGGGATCCTTGTGGGATTTGACTTTGGGATCCTTGCGGGATTTGACTTTGGGATCCTTGCGGGATCTGCCTTTGGGGCCCTCCTTGCGGGATCTGAGTTTGGGCTCCTCCTCCCTGTAGGATCTGGCTTTGGGCTCCTCCCTGCGGGATCTGCCTTTGGGATCCTCCTCCTTGCGGGGCCTGCAGGGCGCCGGAGGAGGAGCCGGACCTGATCTTGGTGTTGGGCAGTTTGTGATCCTTCTTCCACTTCATGCGGCGGTTCTGGAACCAGATCTTGATCTGGCGCTCGCTGAGGCTGAGCGCGTGCGCGATCTCCACGCGCCGCCGCCGCGTCAGGTAGCGGTTGTAGTGGAACTCCTTCTCCAGCTCCAGCACCTGCTGCCGTGTGTACGCCGTGCGCGAGCGCTTCGCCTCGCCGCCGCAGAAACCGGGGCTCACTGGGGGCACAAGGGACGGGGGGGGGAAAAAACGGGGGGAAATAGGTGAAAATATGAAAAAAATTGGGGGAGAAATAGGGGAAAATGCAAAATAATGAGGGAAAAATAGGTGAAAATGCAAAATAATGAGGGGGAAATGTGGAAATACAGAAAAAATGGGGGGGGGAATATTTAAAAAATGGGGAGGGAAATAGGTGAAAATACAAAATAATGAGGGGGAAAAATAGGTGAAAATGCAAAATAATGAGGGGGAAATGTGGAAATACAGAAAAATGGGGGGGGAAATATTTTAAAAATGGGGAGGGAAATTGGTGGAAATGCAAAATAATGAGGGGGAAAAATTGGTGGAAATGCAAAATAATGAGGGAAAAATAGGTGAAAATGCAAAATAATGAGGGGGAAATGTGGAAATACAGAAAAATGGGGGGGGAAATATTTTAAAAATGGGGAGGGAAATTGGTGGAAATGCAAAATAATGAGGGGGAAAAATTGGTGGAAATGCAAAATAATGAGGGAAAAATAGGTGAAAATGCAAAATAATGAGGGGGAAATGTGGAAATACAGAAAAATGGGGGGGGAAATATTTTAAAAATTGGGAGGGAAATTGGTGGAAATGCAAAATAATGAGGGGGAAAAATTGGTGGAAATGCAAAATAATGAGGGAAAAATAGGTGAAAATGCAAAATAATGAGGGGGAAATATGTGGAAATACAGAAAAATGGGGGGGAAATATTTAAAAAATGGGGAGGGAAATAGGTGAAAATACAAAATAATGAGGGGGAAAAATAGGTGAAAATGCAAAATAATGAGGGGAAAAATAGGTGAAAATGCAAAAAAAAAAAAGGGGGGGAATATGTGGAAATACAGAAAAAATGGGGGGGGAATAGGTGAAAATACAGAAAAAATGGGGGGAAAGGTGTGAAAATATTTTCAAAATGGGGGGGATGGATATAGTTGAACGTACAAAATAATGAGGGGAAAATATGTGGAAATACAGAAAAATGGGGGGAAGATGTGAAAATATTTTTAAAAATGGAGGAAAAATGTGAAAATATTAAAAAAGGGGGAAAATAGGTGAAAATGTTAAAAAATGGGGGGGTATGTGGAAATAAAAAAAGGGGGGGAATACGTGAAAATACAAAAAAAGGGGGGAGAAGATGTGAAAATACACAAACACAGACATACACACAAAAAGGGGGGGGATATTTGGAAATTCCAAAGAAAGTGGGGGGAAATGTGGAAATAAACAAAAGAAAAAGGGGGAAATATGTGGAAACACACACAAAAAAAAAGGGGAGGGAGAGGGGGGAGATGTGAAAGCACCAGGAATAAAAGGGGGAGAAAATGTGAAAAAACACAAAAGAAAAGGAAAAAAAGATGTGTAAAGCGCACAAGAAATGGAGGAAAATGTGAAAACACACAAAAAAAAAGATGTGAAAACACAAAAAGGGAGGAAGTGCAAAAACACACAAAAAAAGGGAGAAAGCGATGTGAAAACACACACAAAAAAGGGAAAAATATAAGGGGAAAACAAATTTTTAAAAGGGGGAGGGGGGAAGAAAAGCAGAATTACCGAGCTGATCCTTTAATGGGTTCTTTCCCCACTCAAAAAATCACACACACAAAAAAAAAAAAAAAAAAAAAAAAGAAGAATAAAAGTGCCACAAATTCTTTGGAAGGTGGGATTTGCTTTTAAAAAGAAATAAATAAAAAGGGAAAGGTTCTACAAACGCCCCCAGCAGCGAGGTGCAAATCTCCACCTCCCGGACGAGGGTTCCTGACCGAGGGTTTGCTGAGGCCCCGGACGCGCTCCCCGAGCCCCGAGCCAGGGGAAATTCGCATTTGAGCACTCGCAGCTCTGCCGGGGCAGCGCGGAATTCATTATCCACAAAAGTTCCCCCTGCGCGCTGGAAAACGCGAGCGCGGGAGCTGCGGGTTGGTAAAGGTCTCACTTTAAAAAAAAAAAATAGAAAAAAAGAAGGAAAAAGAAGGAGGGAAAAGAAAAAGGGAGGAAAAAAAAGGGAGGGAAAAAAGGGAGGAAAAAAAAGGGAGGAAAAAAAAAGGGAGGGGGAAAAAAAAGGGAAGGGAAAAAAAAGGGAAGGGAAAAAAAAAAAAGAGGGCAGGGGAGGGGAAAATAATAAAACTTTACTCAATCCGCTACTTAAATACAAATTACCAAAACATAAAACTTCACTTAGGAAGATTCAACAGCCGTAAAAAAAAAAGTAAAAAAAAAAAAAAAAAAAAGAAAAGTAGCCTGCAAGAAACTGGAGGAGGATGGTAACAGAGACTTCAAAGGCACATGGCCAAGCAGAGCAATAAAAATTTATGGAGGATGTAATTATAGCGCTCTGCAAACGGGCGCTCGTAAATCTCCGCCGGGCGCTCCTTTTACAAGCGCCGCGCCGCGATCTCCCCGAGACTCCGAGGTGCTACTCCAACTATAAAGCCCCTTTTTTCCTGCCCCCCTTTCACTTACCCGTGCTTACATGGACTTTTTTCATCCAGGGGTAAACCACGGGCTCCCCGCGCGGGCCCGCGGGGCCCGGCCCGGCCGGGGGCGGGCTGGGGGGGCCCGGCGGCGGAGCGCAGGGCTGGCCCGAGCCCCGGCACGGCGGGTAGAGCTGCTCCTTGCAGGCTGCCCGCGCCTCGTACATCGCCTCATGCTGGAAAGAGCTCTCCCGGTGCCTCTGGCTGCCGTAATATTCCGGCGAGTGATTGGGAAGGTAATCGCTGTGGGAATATTCTTCACAGGGTGGGAACTTGGGGTCCACATAGTTGGAGTTGATCAAAAACGAGCTCATGGCCATTAATTGCTTAGAATCGCACGCACGCGGGGGGAAAAAACAAATTATATATATAGATATAGATATATATATGTATCTCCCTCTCTCCCTCTGTCTCTTTCTCTCCTTAAAATTTATTCCTGTGCCCCCCACCCCCCCGCCTCCCTTTCCTCGTTTTCCTGTTTGGCGGAGCCCTCCTACTTACTGTCAAGTGAACAAAGTTGGGTCCATGTGACAGCGCGGGCCAATGGCGAGGGCCACGGCGAGCCCCGGATAAGGAAACCTGCCCAGCCCGGGCTCTCCCGGGGCCCCCCGGCATCCCCGGGGAGGCGGCCGGGGGGGTCCGCTGCCCTCCGGCCACCTCGGGCCGCCTCGGGCCCCTCCGGGCTGGCCAGCGCCCCGGGGCGAGCAGCGACAGCCCCGGCTGGCCCACCCCCCCCGGGGGTGTGTCCTGGGCTCGGGACCCCCCCGGAAAGGCAATAATTAGAAGGCGAGGTAAAAATGCTTTTCCAGGGGGTTCGGGGGGGTCTCGGGCGCTGCCCCCCCCCCGCCCGGGCCAGCGCAGCTGAGCCGCGGTCGCCACCCCCCGAGCCGGGGTCGCCACCCCCCGAGCCGGGGTCGCCACCCCCCGAGCGGGGCCGCAGGAGATGCGGGAGCCTGGCAGAGATGGATGGGGCTGCCGGGGGTCGATAAGGAATCCATCAGCTAATTCGGGGTGCGGGGACCCCCGAGCCCCCTCCGGCCGCGGGAGGAGCCGGGGCCCCGCTCTTGATGAGCAATTACAAAAGGCAATTAGCCCGAGCCCTGCCGCGGCTTCGGCTCGCCCTTCTGGCAGTGGAGGCGCTTTAGGGGGCTCGGCGAGCCCTGCAAACCCCCCCGAAACCCCCAATTCCTGCGGCAGACCCCAAACGCGCCCGCGGCCGCGGAGAGCGGCCAAGAATTGTTATTTATTCCTTAATCGGTGTTATTTATTCCTTAATCGGTGTCAGCGCCCAGCCCGCACCAATGACAGCCCAGCCCCGCTCTGAAACGGCAGCGAGAACGCCCGCGACCCCTCCCCAAATCCCCAAACCCCCCCAGCCCAAATCCCCCCGCTGCTATCTCCGAGCCCGTAAAGTTTTATCGCAGCAGCGCCGGAGTTGAGCTGAGGTCAAACCCAAAGGGTTTCTTTGGAGCCCTAAAGCGCTTTTCTGGTTAAACTCCCCTTTCCACCCTTCTGCTTTTTGAGTTTTTGGGGTTTTTTTTGGGGGGGAACTCCCGGGTTTGTAGTGTTTGTGTCAACTACATATTCCCCTAGATACGAATTTGTGACCCAACTTCCTCTACACAAATTCGGATCTACAGGGTACATATAGAAGACAGTTGCGTCCTCCTCGGTCTCACATCTTCTCCTACCGCCACCATTCTCTTCTGGGGCAAAATCTGGGGCTTTTGGCAAATCGGGGCTGCGCCTCGGGAAAATTCGCTGCTGCGGGGGAAAGGCGATTCATTAACGCAGCGAGGCTGCAGAGCGCAAAGAGAGCAAAATCGGGATTTTCCCACCTTCCTCCCCACACCTTGGGCGTTATTTTGGGGTGAAAAAATCAGTTCCTGGGGTGGAAGTGGAGGTGCAGGCGCGCAACGAGACGCGGCCCCAAAAATCCGCCTTTTAAAAGAGAAATCCCCCAAGCTCCGTCCCCACCCCGCCCTGGAAGTCTCGTCACGGTTTTCTGGTGGGCAGCGCAAAGATTTCATCCATTTTTCGTTCTGGGAGGTCACCCAAGGTTTGGGTTTAGCCGCGCGTGTGCGGGGAAATGATAAAAAAAAGGGAAAAAAAAAGAAAAAAAAAAGAAAAAAAAAAAGAGAGAAAGAAACAGATGAAAAGAAATACAGAATGTAAAGGCAGATGGGACGACAGGTTTTTTTTTAATGACAGGCAATTCTTTTTACAACCCGAGAAAAAGATCAAAGGCGTTTCATTTCCGAAAAAAGGGATATAAAGCAATAAAATATTCATCCTGTCTAGGTAATGAACCTTCATTCGGAACTAATGAGGGTAGCATCATGTTGAGATTTCGTTTAAAATTACAGTTGCCCAAGAGATTCAAAGCAGAGCAGCCCCCTTTCTTTTCTTTCTTTCTTTTTTTTTTTTTTTAATTTTTTGGTGTGTTTCAAAAGGCAGAACATTTTCAGGTCAAGTATCTCCCGAATTAATTGCATTTAAATGCCGCAGCAGAGAGGGCATCAGGGAAAAGCTACGTTTACAATTCCTGTCAATAGATTCGGCGGATTCCAAGAACTCCCGCATTTTCCCTTAAAAAAAATAATTAAGATTTCTGGCCAATGAAACCCCCGAAATCCAGTCTGGATTTTTCAGGTACTTTCAGGTGAATAATCGCTTTTCCTGCTAAAAGCTCCCGGCTAAACCCAGAATACCCAAGCGGCGCTTTAAGAACGAACCAAAGGCATCGAACAAACCCCAAAATCATTTCAGACCCCTTGAAAAAACCCGAATTTTCAGCAGAAGCAGAGAAATCTCTTTGCACCGAGCAGAATTTCCCACCTCCCGCAGCAGCAGCGCCTCAAAATTCACCTTTTCCTCTAAAACCTGCCCGGCCAGTGAGGAGCCAAACCAACAACGCCACAAAACAACAGAACCGGTCCCATCGCAGCCCCTTTTATTTTTAATTTCTTGTTAATCCCCTCTTTATCTCTTTGAGATTTTATTCCTCCTTCCCGACCCCTCCTCACCGATTTCTTTTATTCCATTTTCTCCCGCCCAGCACTAGCAATAACCAGGCCTTATTCTCTATTTTTAACCCCCTCCCACATCCCTTTAAAAAAAAAAAAAATCGGTTTTTTTTCCGCTCGGCGGTGACACCGAGGGCCGGCCTTTGCCAACCAGCACCCCTAGCGTCTGCCAGAACCCATTTCCCCCACCACACCTCCAAGAAATCTCCTTTTTGGCCGCCTCCGATCCCAAATTTCCAACCCCCCCCCCCCCCCCTCCCCTCACCTTGGAAAGTTTCTCACGGAATTTTTATTTTTTTGGGTTTTTTGGTTGTTGTTTTTTTATTCCCCAATTTCAAAGCCAGCTCTGGCAGCGCTGTGCTTTTTTAGGAGGGGATCCCCAAATTCCTCCCCAGCCTCCCGGGGGCTCGGGGGTCCCCCAGCGCTGCCGGGACCCCAGCCCGGGGTCGGGAGCCCCCGGCCCGCCGCGCTCCTACCTCGGCTCCTCGCGGCTCCTCCTCCTCGCTGGAATCCCCGGGGGGGGTTTAAGCCTCTCCCGCAAAAAACTTGAGGAGGTTTTGGGGGCGAAATCCTCCAAAAAACCCCAAAAATCCCCCCCGAGCCCCGCGTGGCCCCCTCCCCTGCCCGCGCTGCCCTTTCCCATCCCAACCCCTCATTTCCCTCCTTTCCCTCATTTCATTTCCCTCCTTTCCCTCCTTTCCCTCCCTCCTCCTCTCTTTTCTCTGCATTTTTCGGGGTTTCGGGGTTGTTTGGGGGTCCGGCGCGGCCCCTCCCCCGCATTGTCCCGGCGGGGCCGCGGCGGCTCCGGAGGCCCCGGCGCGTTTCGGGCTGGGAAAGGCGCAACTTTTGGTATTAATCTCATACTTTGGCAGTCTTTGTTAAACAGCGAGGCGTGTCCGCCGCCTGACCCGCGCTTCACCCCGAATTTTGAATTTTTTTTCTGTTTTTTTTTTCCTTTTCCAGCCCCGAGGTGTTTTCCCCGCTCCGATCTTTTCCCTCTCCAAAGATGGAGATTTTATTTTTAAAATTTTCTTTATTTTTCCCTTTCACCCCCCTCAGCGCTTCAGAAACGCCAAAGCTTTTGGGGGTTTTAATTTTAATTTTATTTTTTTTTTTTTAATTCGAGTGGGATTTCTCCCACTGGAGGTCGGAGGGGTTTCTCCAGGGCAGAATTTAAATAAATAAAAAACCTCGCGGCGCCTCTGAGGTGGATCAGGGAGAGGTGGCGATGAGCCCACACCTGCTTTGCGAGGGGGAAATTCCGATTTCACCCCCGGCCCGCTCCAAACCCATCAGAACGCCCCCAAAAATGCAATATTTGGGTGAAGGGAACATTTTGGCACGCGAGGAGCTGCGGGCAGGGCCGGGCTCCGCGTCCCTGCGGGAATTCCCTTTTGAGCCCCGCTTTGACCACCAGCTCCGACACGGCCCTAAAGGGCGATCGGCGACGTAAATCGCGATTAAAAAGCGTATTCAATCGATTGTCGGGCGGAAAAAAACCCCGATAATAGGGGCAAAAAAAAAAAAAAAAAAAAAAAAACGAACCAGAAACGGCAGAAAAAGCCTGACCCCGCGCGGGAGGGAGATAAATTAAAAATATCCTTGAAAATGATCACTTTAATTTCCTCTCCCCTCCCCGCCCTGCCCTGCCCTCCCCTCGCGGCCCGAAATTGAAATTTAAACATCGCCGGGCACAGCTCCCCCCCCCCCGAACGCAGCCACCAATATTCCGCTTTTTTGGGTTTTTTTTTTATTGCTACCTGCTCGTTTTGGTGTGCCGAGGACAAACGGGTTTATCGGGCGTTACCTGCGCGGCGGAGCGCGCAGGGGAGCGCGGGGCGCAGAGCAGGGCAGCAATTACCGGGCCGGAGATGGATCGCCCCCAGCTCCCAGAAATACCCAGCAAATTCACGGCAATTAATTCAATCTCGCCTTATCAGGCGAAACAAAACGTTTCTCCCGGATTTTTTCACCTCCGAGCCCGCGCGGGGAAAGCAAATGGATTTTCCAGAGCGCCTTTCCCAGGGCTCTAATATTCGCCCTTCGTTCGCTCCCGAGGGGAAAAAAATGAGCCTCGGTAGGGGGATTTAATCCCTGGAAATGTTTAAAAGCCGGCAGCCAGGAGGGGAAAAAAATTAAAATAAAACACCTAAATAAAAATATAAACCTAAAAATAAATACCATAAAAAATAAAGCTGTTTTTAAGAAAGAGAAAATTGGCAGGGATTAAAAAAAATCTATTTTTTTTTTAAATTCCGTTTTTTTCCAGGAGGGTTCGCCTCGCTCCGAGTGTTTGCTTAAGGAGCGATTGAAAAGATCTTCCCCCGGTCCCAGTGCAAATAATATTTAAGAGTTTGGAGGCTTTCGAAGTCTGGCAGCGCAAAAATAACTTTGGGACGCCAAGGGAAATATTTATTATCTCAGTTCATTAAACTGCTGCGGCGGGCGGAGCGGGGCCAGGAATAAAAACCACCTCAGCCCAATTCCGGCTGCGAAATAAAACAATCAGAAAAGAAAAATACAATTAAATAAAATCAGAGCGGGCGCTTCAACCCCGCGCCTTTAAACGTGGCAATAAATGGAATTTCTCAGCCCCTCGGTGCCGCCCATAAATCAGCGCCGCGGGTTTCCCACGGCAAGGTGGGCGAGAGAAGAAATCTTCTTTTTTTGGGGTTTTTTCCCCCAATTTTTTGGGGTTTTTTCCCAATTCTTTTATTCCTGGTTTGGAATTCCGGCCCGGCCTTTGGAGGTTTCCAAGGCGCGATGTTCGCGCAGATTTGCACCAACCCCGGCAGATTTTTCTTTTTTTTTTCTCTCTTTTTTTTTTTTCCCCTCGGATAATTTAAACCCTCTCCAAACAAAATTGACGCCGGAATGAAAATTATTTTTTAACTGCTCGCGTTAATATCCTAGAGGGACCTCGGTGTAATTGGATTTAATAAATGCATTTCCCTGAGATTCTGCTCATTCCAGCCCAAACGGCGTTTCGGGGCTTATCTCAAAAATTACATTTCCTCGCGGGAGAGACCTGAACCGATCTGGGGTTTTTTAATTTTTTAGATTTTTTTTCATTACTTTTTTATTATTATTCTTTTTATTTTTAGATTTTATCTGTATTTTTTGTTATTTTTATTTTTACATGTCATTTATATTTTAATTTTTTAATTTTATTTTACATTTTAATTTCGTGTTTATTTTTAATTTTAATTTTATTTTTCATTTTATTTTTACATTAAATTTTAATTTTAATTTTAATTTTATTTTATTTTTATTTTTATTTTTATTTTTATTTTTATTTTTATTTTTATTTTTATTTTTATTTTTAATTTTATTTTTATTTTTATTTTTATTTTTATTTTTATTTTTATTTTTATTTTTATTTTTATTTTTATTTTTATTTTTATTTTATTTTTAATTTTATTTTTATTTTTATTTTTCATTTTATTTTTCATTTGCATTTATATTTTTATGTTTAAATTATATATATATATATATTTCAAATTTTAAATTCAATTTTTATCATTTTTAACTCATTTTTTCCCCCAATTTCCCACCCAAATCCCACCTTTTACCCCAAATTTTTCCCCTGCAGCTCCCGAACCTCCCCGCAGACTTCCCCCCGCCTCTCCCGCTGCCCTTTCTCTCTCTCTCCCTTCCCGTTCCCAGCGCTCGGGTCCTGCCCGGCCGCTCCCTCCCGGTAAACTTTTGACCCTCCCGGTCCTGACCCCGGGGCTGCGCTCGGGCCCGGGAGCCCCAGGAGCGGCGGGGCCTCGGCAGCCCAGGAAAGGGGCAAAGCAGGGCCAAAAAATGGGGAAAAATGGGAAATAATGGGAAATAATAATGGGAAATTATGGGAAATAATAATGGGAAATTATGGGAAATAATAATGGGAAATAATAGGAAATAATAATGGGAAATAATGGGAAATAAAGGGAAATAAATAATGGGAAATAATGGGAAATAATAATGGGAAATAATGGGAAATAATAATGGGAAATAATGGGAAATAATAATGGGAAATAATAGGAAATAATAATGGGAAATTATGGGAAATAATAATGGGAAATAATAGGAAATAATAATGGGAAATAATGGGAAATAATAATGGGAAATTATGGGAAATAATGGGAAATAATAATGGGAAATAATGGGAAATAATAATGGGAAATAATGGGAAATAATGGGAAATAATAATGGGAAATAATGGGAAATAATAATGGGAAATAATGGGAAATAATGGGAAATAATAATGGGAAATAATGGGAAATAATGGGAAATAATGGGAAATAATAATGGGAAATAATGGGAAATAATAATGGGAAATAATGGGAAATAATAATGGGAAATAATGGGAAATAATGGGAAAGAAATAATGGGAAATAATGGGAAATAATGGGAAATAATGGGAAATAATGCTAATAATGCTCCTTTCTTGGCCGCGTCCCCCTCCCCATCAGAGAGAGCAAGAATCGGAGCTTGGGCTGTGGCGGAGCTCTGTTTTTGCTTTTTTTTATTTCTTTATTTTTTTCCCCTCCCTTCCGCTTTTTTAATCTGAAATATCAGATATTTCTGATTTATTTTCCGATTTTCCATCTGAAATATCAAATATTTCTCATTTCCTTTCCGATTTTCTATCTGAAATATCAGATATTTCTGATTTCCCTTCCGATTTTCTATCTGAAATATCAGATATTTCTGATTTCCCTTCCGATTTTCTATCTGAAATATCAAATATTTCTGATTTCCTTTCCGATTTTCTATCTGAAATATCAGATATTTCTCATTTCTCCCAATTTTTGGTCTGAAATATCAGATATTTCTGATTTCACTTCCGGTTTTTGATCTGAAATATCAGGAAGGGACAAAAAAAAAAAATCCCCTTAACATTTCATAGCGTTATTTCTTTTTTACTGGCGAGTAATAAAACACAAATAACTCCATGGCCCTGATGCTTTCACTTCCATTATTCAGGGAATTTTTACTGGTTTTATTCAGTGAATTCTCCTCGCTCCGATATTTTTACTTTTATTATTAAGTGAAACACCTTTACCCCGATATTTTTATTTTTATCACTCACTGAATTCTCTTCACGCTGATATTTTTACTTCTGTTCTTTGTATTACTTTTATTACCATAAATAACAATATTTTACTGATATTTTTGCTTTCTTTATTCAGCGAATTCGCCTCGATCTGATATTTTTACTTGAATTATTCACATTGCTTTCATTACCATAAATGATAATATTTTGACCGCCGTTTTCATTTTATTATTCAGCGAGTTCGCCCAATATTTTGACTTTCAGTATTGACACTAATTACGATAAATAACATCATTGTACTGATATTTTAATTTTATCACTCAGCCAACTCCCCCCATATTTTGACTTTCGTTATGGACATTACTCTCATTTTTTTGCTGTTTTTAAGAAATATTTTTTTAGGGTGCGGGGGGGGTTTTGGGGTGGGTCCGGGGGGTCCCGGAGCCGCCTCGGCCCAGCCCGGCCGTGACCTTGGTGCGAGGCGAGCTCTGCTGGCTGCTCGGGGGCGTTACAAGCCAGCCCCGGCCGCAGCTCGCCCAAAAATCCCCTTTCCACCCCCTAAAAAAATCCAATTTTTCACCCCCCCAAACCCCCAGCGCTGGGATTTGCAGGGGCTCGAAGGGTGGATAAATACAGGAGATATTTCTATTTCTATTTCTAGGTGTATTTATATTTCTGGCGAGGCTGTATATATCCGCGGACGTCCCCGCACATGTTAAAAAGAGATAAATCACCAAAAAAACAGAAAAAAAAAAGCCCAAACTCCCCTTCTTTCAACGCCGGCTGTCAAAATAGTTTCTTTTTGGAGCTATTTAGGGTAAGGGAACACGGGGAAGGCGCGGCGGGTTGGACACCTCTGAGTGAAGCGATCAACCTCCCTCCAAATGTCATTTATTCCACCCCAAAAACGGGGGGGACACGGGGAAAAATCCGCGCGGAAAGGAAATTTCACTCCGAAATCCGTGGCAGGGATGGGAAGGGATCCCGGGGAGGAGGAGCCCTGTAAAAATCTCATTTTTTTGGGGGGGGGTTTAATTGAGAGGGGTTTAATGAGTGCCTTGGTTTGAGCCTGTGTTAAAAATGGGGGGGAGGAAAAATAGGGGAAAAAAGGGGGAGAAAAAAGGGGAAAAAGGGGAAAAAGGGGGGAGAAAAAAGGGGGAAAAGGGGGGAGAAAAAGGGGGAAAAGGGAAAAAAGAGGGAGAAAAAAGGGGGAAAAGGGGGAAAAGGGGGAGAAAAAAGGGGGAAAAGGGGGAAAAGGGGGGAGAAAAAAGGGGGAAAAGGGAAAAAAGGGGGAGAAAAAAGGGGGAAAAGGGGGGAGAAAAAAGGGGGAAAAGGAAAAAGGGGGGGAAGAGGGAAAAGGGGGAGAAAAAAAGGGGAAAAAGGGGGAGAGAAAAAAGGAGAAAAGGAGAAAAAAGGGGGGAGAAAAAAGGAGAAAAGGGAAAAGGGGGGGAAGGGGGAAAAGGGGGAGAAAAATGAGGGAAATAAGGAGAAAATGGAAAAATGGGAGGAAAGGGGGAAAAGGGAATGAAAAAGGGAGAAAAGGGAAAAAAGGGGGGACAGGGGAGGAGTGGGGGAAAAGAAGGGGGAAAAGGGAAAAACAGGGGGAAAAAGGGGGGGAAAGGGTGAAAGGGAAGATAAAAAGGGGGGGAAGGGGGAAAATGGGGGGGAAAGAAGTGGAAAATGGGAAAAATTGGGAAAAAGGGGAGAAAAGGGGAAAAAGGAGGGAAAGGGGAAAAAAAGGGGGAGAAGGGTGAAAAAAGGGTGAAAGGGAAGATAAAAGGGGGGGAAATGGGGGGAAAGAAGCGGAAAATGGGAAAATTGGGGGGAAAAGGGAGAAAAAGAGGGAGAAAAGGGGAAAAGGGGGAGAAAAAGGGGGAAAAAGGGGGGAAAGGGAGGATTAAAAGGTGGGGGAAGGGGGGAAGATTGGGGGGAAAAAGGAAAAATGGAATTAAAAAGGGAAGGGGCTGGGGCTGGTGGGAAAGCGAGGGCGGTTTGGGGCCGCAGCGATTCCTCAGCGGGTCTGTGGGGGAGGGAAAGGATTTCTTTGGGAAAGATTCCCCTGCCCGGGGAGGTCACGGCGGGGCTGGGCTCGGCCGGGGGGAAAATCGGGATAAATCACCGGGAAAGATAACCGGGATAAATAATCCGGGCGAAATAATCGGGATAAATGATCGGGGTAGGAATAACGTTTTCAGGATAAAAGGAAATTCAGGAATTTCCGCGGAGTTTAGGGCTGCTGATGGCAGGGGATGGAAAAATAAAGGGGGGAATGAAAGAGGAAAGGGGGGAAAAGAGGAGAAAAGAGGGGAAAAGAGTAGGAAAGGGGAGAAAAGGGGGAAAAAATAAGGAAGGGGGGGGAAAGAAGGAAAAGGGGGAAAGAAGGAAAGGGGGGAGCAGAAAAGGGGAGAAAAGGAAAAAAAAGGAGAAAAAGCAGAAGGAGGGAAAGGCAGAGGGGGGAAAAAAGGAGAAAAGGAGGGAGGGAAGGAAGAGGAAGGTGGGGAAAGGAGAAAAGGGGGAAAGGGGGAAAACGGGGAAAGAGGAGAAAGCAGAAAAGGGGGGAAAGGAGGAGGAGGGGAGGGAAAAGATGGAGGAAGGGGAAAAAGCAGGAAAGGGGGAAAAAAGGGAGCAAAGAAGGGGGAGGAAGGGAAAAGCAGAAAAAGGTGGGAAAAAAGAGAGGGGGGAGGGGAAAAAACATGAAAATGGGGGAAAAAGGGAGGAGGGGGAAAGTAGGAGAAAAGGGGAGGGAAAAAAAAAACACATAAAAATGAGGAAAAAAAGAAGGAGGAAGGGGGGGAAAGAAGAACGAGGGGGCAAAAAGCAGAAAAAAAAGGGGGGGGGAAAAGAATGAGGAGGGGAAAGAAGAAGGCGGGGGAGGGAAAAACGAGGGCGGGGGGGAAAGGCAGAAAAGGGGGAAAAAGGGGGGGGAAAGAAGGAGGAAGGCGGAAAAACAGGAGGGGAAAAAAAAGAAATGGGGGAGGGAAAAGGAGGAGGGGAGGGGAAAAGAAGAAGGAAGGGGGAAAAGATGGAGGGGAAAGAAGAAGGAAGGGAAAAAACAGGAGGGGAAAAAAAAAGAAATGGGGGGAAAGAAGGGGGAGGGGAGGGAAAAGAAGAAGGAAGGGGGGAAAAACAGCGGGGGGGGAAAGAAGGGGGAAAAAGGAGGAGAAGGGCAGGGAAAAGCAAAAAAAGGGAAAAAAGGAGTGGGGGGAAAGAAGAAGAAAAGGGGAAAAAAACAGGAGGTGGGAAAAAAAGAAATGGGGAGGAAAGAAGGGGGAGGGGAGGGAAAAGAAGAAGGAAGGGGGAAAAAACAGCGGGAGGGGGAAAAAAGGGGGAAAAAGGAGGAGAAGGGCAGGGAAAAGCAAAAAAAGGGAAAAAAGGAGTGGGGGGAAAGAAGAAGGAAAGGGGAAAAAACAGGAGGTGGGGAAAAAAGAAATGGGGGGAAAGAAGGGGGAGAGGAGGGAAAAGAAGAAGGAAGGGGGAAAAAACAGCGGGAGGGGGAAAAAGGGGGAAAAAGGAGGAGAAGGGCAGGGAAAAGCAGAAAAAGGGAAAAAAGGAGGGGGGGAAAGAAGGGGGAAAAGGAGGAGGGGGGAACGGGGGTGCCGCGGTCGCCCCCCACCCTCAGCGCTTTGCCCCGCCGCCCTCCCCCTGCCCGGCAGCACCGCGGGCGCGGATCCGCTCCGCTGGCAGCGACCAAAAAGAGCAAAGAGCCCCAAAAGGGGGGCGGGAGGCGCGGGTGCCCCAGCGCGGCGCGGGCGCTGCGGCCGCGCTGACCCCGCCGTGATCCCGGCGATGAATTATTGATGAGATATGAGCTCCGATCGCGCTGCGCGGAGTGCAAACCCCATTATGCTGCTCAAATGGCGATTTAATCGCTTAGAATAGCTCTGGTGCGCTTTTTTTTTTTTTTTGCCTTTTTTTTTTTTTCGTGTTTTTTTTTTTTTTTTTTAGTCTCTCTCTCTCCTCTCTCTCATTTGCGCCCCTTCGTTCTCATTGGATTCTCTTAATTAAATCCTTGACCTGGTTTTAATCGTTTTTTTTGGTGTATAAAATGAGGCGTCGGGGGCGTCCGGGGTTACTCGAATTTGGTGGGGTTTTTTGTTGGTTTTTTTTTTTTTTGGGGAGGGGGTTTAGTGCCAAGCGTGGCTTCCTGGGTGGAATTGTTGGGTGGGAGGAAATCCTAATTTTAGTTAAAATTTAATATTACACCTCACACACTGAACGCGGAAAGGCCTAAACAGCACCAAAACTCAAAAAAAAAAAAAACCCATTTAAAAATAAAATAAAACAAATCCTTGACATTCAAGATGGCCTCAGCACGGCATTACCACCTCGAGCTTCTTTCTGCGCCCCCAAACTTCACAAATTCTCCCCCCGCCCCCATTTTTTTGCTGAATAAATTGAATTCTGTGGGCGAAATTTCACCTTTTTTTCACCTTTCAGCAGCACCCTGGGCATGGGCGCCCTTCCTGCCCAGCCCCCCCCCCCCCCAATAAAAGCAGCTTGATGAGGGCTGTAATTAATCCAGATCCTCATCTGGGCTCTGGCAGCCTGGGGAACCTTGGGTTTGGGTGAGAAAAAGGTGATTTAGGGGTTTTTCCCCATTCAAATCCCTGCTGATGACAGGAAACCTTCAGGGCGAACGCACAGCACAAGGCGACAAAAAATAAATTAGGAATTTGCATTAATGGGGTTTTTTTCGGGACAGACGCTGCGAGCCAGGTGAGCTCACGGGGAGGGTCCTCACTCGGCGTTTTTGGGGCTAAAAACCCCAAATTCCAGCACTGGGGGTTGGCAGACCCCTAAGACCCGAGCGTTCCCCACCTGGCGCAGGAAACCTCGGCACAAATACTCGATTTTCAGCGCAGAATTTCGCCGTCCTGGGGGTCCCGGCCGGGCCGGGAGGCGAAATTCAGGCGCTTTGTGTTTGTCCTGTGCTCTGCAGCTGCGGAAGGAACGATTGTCCCGTGCCTGACGTGTGCCATGGAAGTGCGAGGAAGGATGAAAAATGCCCAGGAAAATGAAAATCCCCGCCTACCTGCACGGTCAGAGCTGCGCTTTCCTGTTTACTCTCCCCACGCTTCCTCTCGCACCCAAACGGGCGGGGTTTGGGGGGGTTTTTTGTGTTTGGAATGAATTTTTTCCTTTAAAAAAAAAAAAAAAGGAAGCCTGTGCCGAGCCCGTGACCCCTCGCAGGGTGGAAAATGGGGGACGGGGACACCTCGCAGGAAGAGGGAGGGTTGGCCAAGGAAAACACCAAAAAAACGCACTAAAACCCCAAATAATCCCCTAAAAACGCAGCAAAACCTCCAGGAACAGCCCCGAAGGTGCCGCAGGTGGAAATCAGAGATCCCGGGGTGGGGTTGGGATTCCGGGGTGAGCCGGGATGCTCCAGGCGAGGGCACAGCGCGGGGAGGGAGCGGCTGTGCCACAGCCAGGAGCGCAGCCCATGGCTGAAAACCCATAGGTAAAAACCCCACTGGGAAATCCCATAGCCAAAAACTCCACTGAGAAATCCCACAGCTAAAGACCCCACTGGGAAATCCCATGGATAAAACCCCACAGGTAAAAAACCCCACTGGGAAATCCCAGGGATGAAAATCCACTCAAAAATCCCACAGCTGAAAACCCCACTGAGAAATCCCATAGCCAAAAACTCCACTGAGAAACCCCATTGGCAAAAACCCCACTGAAAAATCCCATGGATGAAAACCCCATAGGTAAAAACCCCACTGGGAAATCCCATGGATGAAAACCCCATAGGTAAAAATCCCACTGGGAAATCCCATGGATGAAACCCCATAAGTAAAACTCCACTGGGAAATCCCATGGATGAAAACCCCATAGGTAAAAACCCCACTGGGAAATCCCATGGATGAAACCCCATAGGTAAAACTCCACTGGGAAATCCCACAGCTGAAAACCCCACTGAGAGATCCCACAGCCAAAAACCCCACTGAAAAATCCCACAGCTGAAAACCCCACTGAGAAATCCCATAGCAAAATACCCCACTGAGAAATCCTATAGCAAAAAAAGCAAAAAACCCCACTGAGAAATCCTATGGATGAAAACCCCATAGGTAAAAACCCCACTGGGAAATCCTATAGCCAAAAACCCCACTGGTAAATCCCACAGCCAAAAACCCCACTGAGAAATCCCATAGCTTAAAACCCCATTGGAAAACTCCTTGGATAAAAATCCACTGAGAAATCCCACAGATAAAAAATTCACTGAAAAACCCCGTTGCTAAAAACCCTGTTGGGAAACTCCACTGAAAAAAATCCCACAGATAAAAACCCCATTGGAAAACTCCATGAATAAAAATCCTCTGAAAAAATCCCACAGATAAAAACCCCATTGGAAAACTCCACTGAAAATCCAATAGGTAAAAACTCAATTGGGAAACACCACTAAAAAAATCCCATAGCCAAAAACTCCACTGATAAATCCCATGGGTAAAATTCCACTAAAAAATCCCATAGCTAAAAATCCCATAGCTAAAAATTCCACTGAAAAATCCCATAGATAAAAATTCCACTGAAAAATCCCATAGATAAAACTCCACTGAAAATCCCATGGCTACAAATCCCATGGGAAAACGCCGTAGACAAACCCAAAATCTGCTTTTCCCCCCTCGAAACCCCAAACCGGCCGCAGCAGCACCTTCAAAGAGGTTTTATAGGTTAAAAAACCCCAAATTGTGGCTCCTGTGGGGCGAGTGGGTTTGGAAGGGAAGTTTGGCCGGGAATACCCAAAAAATGCAATTTTGGGAGTGGGGAGGGATGGACGGATGGATGGACGGACGGACGGATGGATGGATGGATGGATGGATGGATGGATGGATGGATGGATGGATGGATGGAGGGATGGAGGGATGGATGGCCCCTGGAATTTTGGGAGCAGCAGGATTTTGGGGTCCAGGCACATCCCAAACCCCCACGGAAGCCAAGGGACTTTTCCCGCCCAAAGAGCTCGGATTTAGGATCAGGAAAATTCAATTTTTTAACCCCAGAAGGGACGGGAGGCTGAAGAAGGAGCAGGCCACCACTGATCCCACCCCAACACCATCAATCCCTCCCAAATTCGGGGACCAATCGTCACTTCTGGGGCCAAAACCCCCTTCGAGCAGCAGCTCCGCCTGCCTCCCACCCCAAATCTTTATTGTCCCCTGGGGAGGGCCCCAAATTCCCGAATTGCCAGCGCGGAGGGGGCAGCCCCGGGCTCTGCTGTGGTGGCAGAGATTTTGGGAGCCACATGGAGCAGGAGAGGGAAAACTGCCCGGGGAGGAAAAACGATCTCCAGAGTGTGCGAGAAGGGGGGAAAAACACAAAAAATGCAAAAAGAGACGGACATGTGTCCACCAAATGTGGCCTGAGGGTGAGAAAAAGGGAGAAAGAGAAGGGAAAGGAAAAAAAAAGGGAAAAAAAGCAAAGTTTGCTGGCGCTGTGAGCCCCAGGAACGCCCCAAATCTCAGCAGCACCTTGGCTCTGAGCTCGTATTTTAAATTTAATTTGATTTTTACGGAGGGAGGAGCCGCCTCAGGTGTGAGGATGCCACAACTGAACTTCCCAAAAAAACCCAAAAAACCCCACAGCAGCATCTCCAGGCTTGGAATTTTGGGATTTTTTCCCTTTTTTTTTGCTCTAGCTGCCCAATTTCTGCGGGGCCACCTGCCCGGCGCAGAGCCCGGCCGCGGATTTTCCCGAATTTTCCTTTTTGGCAGGGAGGGGAGAGGCTTGGGAGGCTCCAGATGCGGGAGCAGCAGCTCCCGCGATTATTTTTCTGTAGCACTTCAAGCCGGGCCCAGACACAAGAGTGGTCATTCAGTGGCTCCAGATGGCAGGGCCGGGGCGCGGAAATGTCAGGACACTCGATCCCATTAAATGTCTGCGCTGCTTCGGGGGGAGGAAACCCAAGAGGGGAAAAAAAAAAAAAAAAAGAGAGAGGAAAAAAAAAAGCAAAAAAAAAAAAAAGGCCTGAGGCAAAAAAAAAAAAATTAAAAAAATTCAGCCAAACACCAAAACCCCAAATAAACAACAATAAACCCCCAAACAACCCGAGCAGCAAAGGCGAGGTGCAGAGGGAGAGGAGGAAAAGCGGATTTTCGTGGGCGAGCAGGTGAAAAGGGCTGCAGGCAAGGTGAGAGCAGAGGGCTTTGAAATGCAAAAAGGCTCCGACCCCCCCCGGCACCTCCTGCCCCCTCACAGCCCCAGCCTCGGCCCCGCGGCCCGGCCAGGCCGGGCTGGCCTTGCAGGAGGATTTTGCACCGATTTCCCCCCATTTTTCAGCCGCTTCCAGCCCGAGTTCCCAGGCGGGCCTGGGAGCTGGGACGGAAAATCCTCTTTAAAACCGGGATTAAAACTCCCAGAGTTGAAGCAGCCGAGCGTTGCTCCCCGCCAACGCTCGCAAACAGATTTTTTGGGGTTTTTTTTGGTTTTTTTTGGGATTGTTTTTAAAGCAGAGAATATTTGAGGACTTACTCTGAGCACTGCAGTCCGTGGGCCCTCTGCCCTGAGACCGGGACCCGCAAAACATTGTTCACCCTGCAACTGCAGCGTTTATCTCTCATCTGGAAAAGTGCTCACCCATTGCTGCCCCCGACGAGGCAAAGCGAGCAGTTAAAGTGTCACTTAACATTCTGGAGAATGTGAAATATATTGTACATTGTCAACTCCCCAAAACCATAAAACTAACTTTATGGACCTCACGTGACTTTTGAGAGCCAGTGAGGGGTATCTGGCTGAGCTCCGGGCGATTTTTACGATCTAACTTCGAGATAAAACCCCCTATCCATTTGACATCTAAATGTCATACCCACTTTTGGGATAGTTTGCTATTGGTAAAAAAAAAAAAAAAAAGGAAAAAAAAAAGGAAAAAAAAATAGGAGGAAAAAAAAATCACCAAGGGGAAGGCGAGCAAATGGTTTGGGATCTGACAGTCCACTTCACATCCCTCTCAAAATCACTTAAGAAGTACCTAAACAGTGGCAGAGATTAAGTTTGGTAAGTTCCGAGCTCAACTTTCCTTGCTGCGAGCCCGAGCGGGGCTGGCGAGGCGGCCGAGGCGTCGCGCTAAGCTCGGCTCGAGCGCCTTTAGACCGAGCTTTGCTGGCTGCCCCGGCTCCCCCGGGCAGCTCTGCCCCCGCTGCCGGTGCCAAGGCGCGGTTTGCACCTTAAACCAGGGACTAAGCGGGGAAACCCCCGGGGGCGGCAGCGCAGAGCTCGGCTTTAGCCAGAAATGTCTGATTTGTAACCCCGGTCTGACAAAACCTCGCCTTGGGAGCCGCAGGGCGCAGCTCGGCGCGGCCGGGGACGGGGCGTTGCTGTGTGAAATTTGGTGTTTTGGGGCTTTTCGTGGCCGAGCAGCCCCGAAACGCTCGGGGCAGGGAAGGGAGCGCGGGCAGCGGGGCTGGGGCGGCTCCGAGGGGAAAATCCCCCTCGGCCGAGGCGCTTCGGGGGCCCGGGCGGATTTGGGGGCACGGTTTGCTTTGGAACCCCGCGCGGTGCCGGGATTTGGGATTTTGGGGGATTTCGGCGCGTTTTGGGGCAGTTCGGGGCGTTTCTGGTGCCCAGGAGGGGCTGAGGAGCGGGCAGGCACCTGGCGCGCTGCGAATTTCCGAGGGGCTCGAGGGGGCAAGAAGGCGACTGGGAGCCTTTGTGAGTCGGGGGAAAACGTTTATTTGACTTCGAGTAAAGCTACAAACAAATACAAAAAGCTTCTCGGCCAAGAACTACCCGGCTGCTAGACATGACAGATGCCATTTTTACACAGAACACCGCATTCACTCTGCCCACTACGACCCGGCTATTACTCACGGCAGAAATATTTCTAATATTTACAAACAGCAGAGCGCTCCAGCGTCGCTCTCCGCTTTTATACAGATTTTTTTCTTTTTTTTTTTAATCTTTTTTTTTCTGAGTTATGAATTATTATTATTATCAATTTTTTAATAGTGAAGTTCACCCACGTCTAAGAGTACGCCTTGGAATTAGGCTGGGATTAGAAATCCTGGCCTGGAGTTTGGACTAAAACACAGACTGGACAATTTTAAGACAGAAAGATACAAGAGCTGCTTCTTTTTTTTTTTTTTTCATTTTTTTCATTTTTTTCCCTATTTTTTTACATTTTTGTTGGTTTTTAAAGACTTTTTCTCTGCGACTGTAGTGCAGGAACCCCCGATTTTCGCTTGGGCAGAGAAAAACTCACCCAAGAGCAGGAAACTCGGAAAAAAAAAGGGTGGAGGAAAAAAATTTAAAAAAAAAGGAAGAAAATCCCAACAAATAAACCAACAACCGTATCTGTTCTGGATTTATAAATAAGTTATAACATTCAAAGGGCTCACAGAACACATGCTAGCTTTCCAGAAAGCACCAAGAGAGCACGGACACAGACATTTAGAAGAACAACGAGAGCAGGAGGAGCATCTGGAAATAAAATTTAATTTTTTTCTTAAACAAACAAAACAAAACAAAAAAAAACTTCCAAAAGAGAGCACGCCACGAGCGGAGCCCTGGGCTCGGGGTGCCCCAGGAGCTGCTTTTAGGAGCAGTCAGCCACACGCCGAGCAGGAGGTGCGCAGTCCTCCCGAACTACAGACCTGCGGCCGCTCCTTCATTTATTTCACTTTATTTCATCATTCACTCGGGGCTTTTGTTGCGTTTTTGGGGTTGGTTTGATTTTTTTTTTTGTTTTTTTTTTGTTTTTTTCTCGCCCGCCTCCTCCTCTTCCTCGTCTTCCTCTTCCCCTCGTCCTCCTCTCGGGGGCTGGGGGGTCTCAGGGCTGGAAGGCGCTGCCCGCCGAGGCCAGGCTCATGCTTTTCAGTTTGTTATCCTTCTTCCACTTCATCCGCCGGTTCTGGAACCAGATTTTGATCTGGCGCTCGGAGAGGCAGAGCGCGTGAGCGATCTCTATTCTCCTCCTGCGGGTGAGATATCTATTGAAGTGGAATTCCTTTTCCAACTCCAGGGTCTGGTAGCGAGTGTACGCTGTCCTCGCCCTCTTCCCGTCTGGTCCAGTCATGTCTGGGTAACACGGACAACAGCGGGGTTTGCGTTTGCTCTTTCTGCTCCCATCGCCTCTATTTTTCACCTATTTTTTTTTTTAATTTTAAACCTATTTTTCGCGCTTTTTAAAAAAAATATATATATTTTTTTAAACAGCGGAAAGCTGCGAATTGCCCCCAAATAGCAGCACCCCCCCTTCCTGCCTCTCGTTTTTCTCCCACCCCCCCGGCACACGTGTGAAACCCCCCACCCTCGGCCCCCCCAGAGCCGCGTCCCCGCTCCAGGTCCATGATTTGAGCTCTGGGGAGCTCTGGGGAGCTCTGCCCTTCTCCTTCGCTGCCGCCCGGCCGCTCCCGGCGCTCCCGGCGCCTTTGGTGCCGCTTTTTCTCCGCCAGAACAGCGGGAACGGAGCGCAGGGAGCGAGCTGGGGGGCGGCTCTGCCTGCCCGGGGGTCTCGTGGCGGGGCCGGGGGGTTTGTCAAGGGCACGTCGTCAGGAATGAACGCGGAAAATCGGGGCAGGACGGGGCCGCGAGCCCCATCTGCGCCTCCGGTGCCGTTTTAATGGACAATTCTCGCCTTTCCACCCCCCCGCACCCCACCCCGAGGAACACCCCCCTGGCCTCGGTTTTTAAATCGCCTTCTCCCACCGCCCGCGCGGTGCTAGGAGCTTTAAAAAAGCGCCGGTTTGGCGGCGGGGAGAGCGAAAGGAAAATAAAATCGCCCCCCACAAACACACACACACACGCAGACCCCCCTTGCAGGCGCCAGAGGCAGCTTGAGAGCGAGAAATACAAAAGCAATAAATAGCTGCGATTCTGATCAAAGCGCCTCCGCGGAATAAAGGGAAGGAGCGAGGGGGAAAAAAAAGGCAGAGGGGCTGGGGGGGAGGAAAAAAAAGAGGGGAAAGGGGGGAAAAAAGAGAGAGAAACAGCGGAGAAAAAGAGCGAGGTGGAAGGTGGGGGGGGTGTGCGGCAGAAAATAAACAAGCACAAGGACGGAAAAAGAAGGAGCTGTACCATGGCTAATGTGAAGTTTCCTCATCCAAGGGAATATCTGAGGTGCCTGCCCTTCTGTCGCTGCCGTGGAGGTCGCGATGGGCTCTGCCTGCGCTCGGGGGATGCTGCTGCTTATTGGAGTGCCCTCGTCGGCTCCCGAGGACGCGCTGGTCTCGTCTAGTTCTGTGAAATTTGTGTTGGTGGTGCTGGCAGCCGGAGCCGGCTCGGAGGGGGACGGGGCGGGTTTGCCGCCGTGGCTCTCGCTGTTGGAGCAGGGCAGGGAGTCGGGAGAAGATAAGGAGCAGCTGGACGCCTGTCTAAACCTGCTCTCCTGAGCTGGAGAAGGGAAACCGCGGGAGCTCTCGCCCACAGCCCCAAAGTGACTGGAGGAGGCTGAGCGGTTGATGCTAAGGTCCATCCCATTGTAGTTGTAGCCATAAGAGCTGGAATGCATGGTGCTTGAATCTCTGTAAGAACCGTTCATGGAACTGCCGGTCCCATAATTTAGTAACTGATAGTCGGGGCCATTTGGGTAGCGCCCTGAGAACGAGTTTACAAAGTAAGAGCTCATTTGGGTTATTTTGGAGGGCTTGATTTGTGGCTCGTGGTCGTTATAACCCCGTGCTTGACGATTTATGATGTATTAATGAATTATAGCGATGCACTGTACTTCGTTTTTGCTATGTATGCGGCCAAATATGGGGGGAGGGTGGGGGGTGCGTTTGGGCGTCACGTGCTTTTGTTGACCAGTCGTAAATTCTCACTGATGACCTCAAGAGGTAATTCATGCTCTATGGTTACAAATAATGACGAGCGCGGAGCCGCTCCAGGCCCGAAGTCGCCCCCAAATCCGCGGCCGCCATCGCCCCCCGCCCGGGCTGAGCGCGCCACCTGCCGGCCGCGCCGCCGCGCCGCACCCGGGCCGCCCCCTCCTCTCCCCAAAAAAAGAACAAAAATCGGAACCCCCCCGCCACCCCCAGCTCGGCCCCGCTTCGCTAAAAATGAGAAAAATACAAAAAAAAATACAACGCGGCCGGCCGCGGTGGGGAGGGAGGAGGGGGCGCGGCGCCCCCCGGGCTCGGGGGGGCTCTGGAGGAGGCTCGGGGTTTGTGGCGCTGGGAAAGCGCTGCAGAAGTTTGGGATGAGGTTTTGGGAGGCCTCGCTGGGCGTCCGGAGTTGGAAGGGGTGGCGAGGAGCTCAGCGTGGTTTTGGGGAGGTTTCTCGGCGGAAAAGTCGAGGTTGCTTCAGCCAGGAGTTCTGGAGGGGGGAAAAAAACTGGGGGAAAAACGGATGTGAGAGAGGAAAAAGAGGCGAAATCCGGCCGGTGGGAATGGTCGATAACGCTGGTTTTTAGGATGTTCCTGCTCCCGAGCAGTTCCACGTCCTCCCTGAGCCTTGAGCTGCGTTTTCCTTCCCGTTTGTTGACCCGCAAGGAGCACCGGGGAGCAAAAGCGCTCGGAAACCGGGGAGAAGGCTGGGCACGAGCTGAGCTTTTCGGGCATTGCTTTCCTTTTCTTCTTCTCCTTCTTCTCTTTTCTCCGTCTCTTTCCTTTTCTCAGTCTCTTTCCTTTTCTCTTTCCTTTTCTCTTTCCTTTTCTCTGTCTCGTATTTTTTTAATTTTTTTTTTTTTACTTTTTTTTTTTTCCTCCTTCCGAGGCACTTTAGGAATTTCGCGTTGCTCGCCTGCAACTCATTGGGAATGATGCGCCATATTGAAAGTGACATATAATTATAATAATTACGGGCAATGAAAAGCGTGGCAATAATAGTAAATGTCCTACAGCTGTGAAGCTTCTGCATGAATTGATTTTAAAAGTGGCTGACATTAAAAGCGGCTCGTGGCGCGGGGGGGACGCGCTCCCACCCGGGGCTTTCTGGTGGCCACGAGCTGCTCGCTGCTCGCCTTTTCCCCCCCGCGCACATTCCCGACCCCGCCACCTTTCCAGCCCGTAATCCCCCAGCTGATAAAAAAAAAGAAAAAACAGCTTCTCCTCTCATTCCATTCCCCCGAAACGCAGGGGAAAGTTGGAGATTTCGCAAGAAAATTCCTGGGTGAGGAGCACAAAACCTTGCCCGTCCCATGGCCAGCCAAGCCAAGGAGCCGCCCGCAAGAGAAAATAAAAATCCGCCCTTCTCAAGAGCTGAATTCAGAATTTTCCCACCTTTTCCCCCCCCAGTTTAAACGGGCCATGAGAATTTCTTTTTTCCGGGGTAAATTCCCTGGAAATCTGGAAATTTTTAATTTTTTTTTTTTATTTTTTTGCGCCACATTTCTCTTTGATTTGGGGGCGCGGAGCGAGGGAGCAGATGTTTGAAAGATGCTGGGCAAATGTTAGGTAGCTTTGGTGGATAAATGAGAGCGTATTTTTGCCCGTTTCCTTGATTTATTATGGAGATGGGACGGCGTTTCGTCATAACTCTTTGTACTGTAACAATAAAAAAAAAAAAGAGAGCGAGAGGGAGAGAGCGCGGTGCTGGAGGCAGAAATGTCAGCCAGGAAACGCTCCTGGTGAAAGGGCTTCCATTGCACATCAGAGCCAAAAAAAGGGGGGAAAAGCAGATTTTTCTGCCCCCTGAAACTCCCGTGCCGCGGAGTTGCGCGTCCTGGAGGATCAGGGGGCATCGTCACGAAAATCTCCTTTTCACCCCCTGGAAAAGGGGAAAATGCCCTGAAAAGCAGCGCTAATAATGACAGGGGAGGGGAGTGCGGGTGAGATCGAAGACTTGGCTTTTATTAGAGAATTCCATGTTCATACCTAAGACAAACTCCAAACACAACACGTACAAAAATTAATAAAATAGAACTTTCTGTCGCTGTTCTTCTTCTTTTTTTTTCTTTTTTTTTCTTTTTTTTTTTTTTTTTCCTGCAGCCTTGTAGGTAGTACTCGTTCTTTCAGTAGATTTTTTCCTTTTTAAAATAAAAAAAATAAAAAGGCAAAAAAGAAGAAAAAAAAAACCCAAACAAAAACAAACACCCCAAAACTAATTACAAAGAACCCCAGGGTTTGATTAATTTACCAAAGGAGTAAAAAAAAAAAAAAAAAAAGAAAGAAAGTGAAAAACCCAACTTATGTCAACCGTGCATGAAACATTTTTACAAAATTAGGACAAGAAACACCCCAAATGACATATATTGCAGCACTTCCATTAAATACAAGAGTTAGCAGATTACTAACAGTGACACCAAGGGTAGAAACACGGCTAGGAGTCCTTTTTTTTAATTTTTTTTCTTTTTTTCCCTTTTTTTCTCTTTCCCTTTCTTTCCCTGCTTCTCCCTCTCCACCTCTTCACTTTTTAATTATTATTGTTATTATTATTATTCCATTTCATGTGTGGGAGGGGGGGCGGAGTGGGAGGGAAAGGGGCAAAAACCAAAAATTCAAAGCGCAACTAAGAAGCCTGATTAGTTTTGTGTGGTTTTTTTTGTTTGTTTCTGGACAAAATCATCGGGAATTGGAGCCCAGGGCGTTGGTGGCCCAAACCCGGTGGCGGTGGCCGCGGCTGCGGGGGCTCGTCCCCCCAAGGAGCGACTTTTCCCCCCAGCCAGCCCCCTCCCCTCTTCCCCTCTGCTCTCACACTCCTCCCTCCCTAAATCCCAATTTTTTATGGCGTTTTGCGCGTTTTAAATAACTTTTTAAGCGTTGGCGTTGCTTTTACTCTATTTTTTGTTGTTGTTATTGGTTTGTTGTCGGCGGTGGTGGTTGGTTTTTGTCGTCGCCGCTGCGGAATCACTCGGCCGCCTTCTCCTCCTCCTCCTCGGCGCTGAGCTGCGAGGAGCTGAGCAGTTTGTTCTCCTTTTTCCACTTCATGCGGCGGTTCTGGAACCAGATCTTGATCTGGCGCTCGGTCAGGCACAGCGAGTGCGCGATCTCGATGCGGCGCCGCCGGGTCAGGTAGCGGTTGAAGTGGAATTCCTTCTCCAGCTCCAGGGTCTGGTAGCGGGTGTAGGTCTGGCGGCCCCGGCGGCCGCTGGGCCCGAAGGACGAACCTGCGGGACCCGCAGAGAGCCAGAGTCACCCAAAAAATCCCCAAAGGATCCGGGGAAGTGGGGGGGGATGGGGGGGAAACACTAAAAAAATAGGGGAAATATTTAAAAAATAGGGGAAAGGGGGGGGAGTATTAAAAAATAGGGGGGAAATATTAAAAAATATGGGGAAATAGGGGGGAATATTAAAAAATATGGAGGAAATATTAAAAAATATGGAGGAAATATTAAAAAATATGGGGAAATAGGGGGGAATATTAAAAAATAGGGGAAAAATATTAAAAAATAGGGGAAATAGGGGGGAATATTAAAAAATAGGGGGAAATATTAAAAAATAAGGAGAAAATAGGGGGAATATAAGAAAATGGGGGGGAATGGGGAAACAGGAGGAAATAAGGGGAAATAGAAGAAATGAGGGGGAAATAGAAGAAAAAAGAAGAAAATAGAAGAAAATAGAAGAAAATAGAAGGAAATAGGGGGAAACGGGGGGAAATAGAAGAAAATAAGGGGAAATAGAAGAAAACAGGGATCAATACAGGAAAAACAGGCAGAAATAGAAGAAAATGGGGGGAATTAGGGGAAAATAAGGGGAAATAGGGGGAAATAGAAGAAAACAGACGGAAATAGGGGGAAATAGGGGAAACTTGGGGAAATAAAGGGAAATAAAGGAAAATAAGGGGAAGTAGAGGAAAATTAAGAGGAAATAAAGGGAAATAAGGGGAAATTGAGGGGAAATGAGAGTAAATGAGAGTAAATAAAGAGGAAATAAAGAGAAATGAGGGGAAATAGAGGGCAAAAGGGGAAACAGAGGGCAAAAGGGGAAATAGGGGAAGGGTGAAGGGGAAGAGCGAGGTCGATTTTTGGGACGGTGGGGAGGGGGCCGCGCCTTCCCAGGGCTCTGCGCAGCTCCGGGAGAAGCGCTCGGGGCGGCCCGGCCGGGCAGGGGGGGTTTAAGCCGGGCTTGGGGCAGAGACAAGGCCAGATCCATCTTATTCCGGGATGAGGGATCGCAAGGTGTTCTCGCCCCCCCGCGCCGCGCCCCGGCCTGCCGGCAAAGCCGTAATAGATCGGGGCATTTAAGCAATAATGAAGTGAATCGATCTGCCCGGAGTCCGCATTAAAGAGGACACAACACTTGATGTCCCCGCGCTAATGGACATCAATTTGGAACTTAAAAGGCAACAAATGCATCTAAACATGGCGAAGGAGAGCGGGAGGCTTTTATTATTCCTCACCCCCCCCACTTATCTGGGTTTTTTGGGTTATTATTGTAATTCTGATTGAGGAAACAGCACTTAAAGAAGTCATATATCACCGGGGCAGGGGGGAGCAAACCAGGAAAATCCTCCCCAGGCGGACTTTTCATTACGTGCGAGTGGCATTAAAAATGCAACCGTCCGCCTTCAGATATTTAAACACTTTTTATATCATTTAATTCCGGCTCGGGGAGAGAGAGAGAGAGGGAGAGAGAGGGGGAGCTGCGCGGGGCGCGGGTCGGGGCTGTGTGTGTAAAGTCATCCAGATCTGATTCAGAAAAGATATCTCCCTGTGCGTGTGGGGCACAGACAGAGACAAATCGCTGTAGCTGAGTGACACGCGAACAGGAATGTGGCAAAAAAAAAAAAAAAAAAAAAAAAAAAGAAGAGGGAAAAACAACCAAAAAAGAGGAGAGAGTGGGACAGAAATTCAGAAATTCAGTTCTGGGGCTGAAGCGTTTCTAGCTCGGGGTGGAGGGGGGGGAATCTCGGAGCGCTGGGAAGTTTTGGTGCGTGTTTGGAGCCCGAGTTCCCCCGCTGGAAGTTTGGGCTCTAAAAGTTGAACCTTCCTCCTGCTGCTCCCCTCGCTCGCTCTCTCTCTCTCCCTGGCGGTAACAAATAAGAAAAGGGAGTGGGGTTGGGGGGGGGGGAGGAGATTGATGCATTTATTTCTGCAAAAGAGTAAACTCACTATTGCAAGAGTTCATCCGCTGCATCCAGGGGTAAACCGGCGCGGAACACTTTTGCTCCTCGCTCTCTCCGAACGCACTTTTGCTGTGCGCGCAGTCCGCCTTGCGCGGCTCGGCGCCGAAGGAGGGCACCTCGTCCAGGCTGGGAGGGGCGCACGCAGGGTCCTTGTCCCTGAAAAAGCCGCCGGGCCCATAGTCACAGGCGGAGCCGCGGCCGCCGAACGCTGCTGCGCTGCTCTGCTGGTAGTAAGGAGAGGAGGAGTAGCCCTTGTCCTGCACGCCCGAGGCTCCATAGGTGCTGGGGTAGTGCCTCAGAGGATCCGCGTAGCCCGAGGGATACAGCGGGATCTGTCCCAGGAAGGGCTCCTGCCCCGCCGCCAGGCTCACCGGGAAGGTCGAGTTGACAAAATAAGAACTCATCGGAAAGGAGAGAGAGAGAGAGAGAGATTCCCCCTTTTTTTTTTCCTCTTTCTTTTTTTTCCTCTTTCTTTTTTTTTCTTTTTTTTTTTTTTTTTTTTTTTTTAATCCTTGTGTGTGTGTGTGTGCGTGTGCCGTCCTTTTTAGCCCGGGCTTTATGATTTGTTGTGTTTTATAGTCCAAGTGGTTTAGCTATTAGTGGTATATCGGAGATTGGGTTTTAGCTGAAGGGAGATGGCGTGGTGCCAGCGAGGGACACAAGGAAATACAACCATCTGATCACGGGCTGACCAATAGCAGGCGCCTGAGGTTGCAAAATAGCACCCATGAGGAGCTGAGATTGCACCAGGGACCCCCAAGAACAAACCGTCCACCCCCTTTTTCCCTCCCTTTTAAACAACAGAAAGGCACCCCCTTAACCAAATATATAATATCTGCCGAAAGGAGCCTTCTCCCGGCGCGCTGCGAGCTTCATAAATAAATAAACGTGCGGTCCCCCCCTCCCCTCCCCTCCTCCTCCTCCTCCTCCTCCTCCCCTCTTCCTCTCCCTCCCCCGGAGCGCCCGTCCGCGCGGATGGCGCTGCGAGCGCCGAAATCTTTATATTTGCACCCAAAAACTGCGCGCGGACCCCCGCCGGAGCCGCGCGGAGAGGGGGAAAAGAGAGAAAAAACAACAAAAAAAAAGTTAATTACTGGCGCTGGCCAAACTTTAACCCTCGCGGCTGCCACTCGTCCCGGAACGCGGGAGCGCCCGGCGCGGAGTTCGGGTGGGAACGGGGCAGGAAAATGAAATTAAAAGTTGCTTTGGAGCCAAGTGGGCCAGGAGGAGACCCCGCGGCCGGGCTGAGCTGCGCTCGCTCCGCCAGGAGAAATCGCTCCGGACAACTTCGGCCGCTCCGCTCGGCGCTGCGCTAATTACCGCCAATTAGCGCTGCCCGCTCCGCGCTCTGCCTGCGCCGCGCCTCCGCGCTTTGCCGGCGCCGCAAAGCTCCGCGTTTGGGGGCAGAAATGGGGAAATGGGGCATTTCCCCCGGGCCGGGCCCGCATTGTGCCCTCTCGCGTGTTTTGTTAGTGCCAGACCCGCGCCCGACCTTGTGTGGCCAAAGCCGGGCCCGGGCCGAGGGGAAAAGCGGAGTTTGTCCGTCCGGGGGGCTCGGGAGCGCGGAGCTGCCGCTCCGACCGCGCCTGGGGGTGCGCAAGGTCCGCGCCCCCCCTCGAGCCCGCCCGCGCCACTAAACACCGATTTTTGTCCGTTTAAACCCCGCAAAAGGCAGCGCGGAAAGTGCCCGACCCTCTGCAGGATCCGCTTTGCCCTGGTTTTTAATTCTTTTTTGGGGTTTTTTGTTTTGGTTCGCCCGGATTTCCTCGCTTGGCTCTACCTGCGCATCCCCCCCGGAGCTCCTCGCCGGCTCAAGGTGGGGTTGAAGCTCCTCTTGCTGCTTTTTTTTCCCTTTTTTTTTTTTTTTTTCTTTTTCAAGGGGGAAAATCAGTCTCGGCAGCAGAAAGGCGCCGCCAAAAAACAAACAAATAAAATTAAAAAAAAAAGAAAATGAAAAGAAAAAAGGAAAAGAAAATGGGAAAATTAAAGAAAAAAAGGAAAAGAAAAAAGGAAAAAAAAAAGAAAAAGGGAAAAAGGAAAAGGAAAAAAGGAAAAGAAAAAGAAAAAAAGGGAAAGAAAATCCACCTAAATGAACCCCAGCAGCGTCCCCCCGATCAGCCGCGTTTTATCACGGGGTTGTTTCCTGTCCGAATTTGTAACCATCTGTCTGTCGGGGCTGAGATACCTCGAAATCTGTGAATTGTGAGCGCCACAAATCTAGAATTACACATCCTCCGCGGAGCTGCCAGCGCGGCTGCCGCTGCCAGGGCCGGGCGAGGCTCCGAAAAGCGGGATCTGATTACGAGGCATTGATCGAAGCTCGTGTTTACGGCAGCCCGGCCAAGACTGTTCCGTGCCACGGCTGCGGGAACATCCCGGGCCCGGCGCGGTGCTCAGAATTCAAGGAAATAACAGGCCGAGGAAGTGGTTTTGCAGCCGCCGCCCCCTCCCCGGCCGATATCTCCGATTTTTGTTCTTGCAGAGTTTCCCCTTTGTGTGTGGAATGCACCCAAAGTTGCCAGGGTTAAAAATTAAAAAAAAAAAAATCGGGAAAATTTTTTAAAAAATTAAAAAGAGGCTGAGAGGGAGCGATGAGGAGAGAAGAAAGGGGGGAAAAAGGGGGAAAATGTAAAAAAAAATACTGGGTTAAGAGGCTTTGCAGTTGGTGCGCTGGAGGAGTTACGCAATTTTTGTGGCTCTGCAAAAAAAAGCCTGAGATTATCAGGCGCGAGCAGCCCCTCATGCAAATTTTTTTGGGCAGAGAAATGGGATGTCCTGCTCGCCCAGCTCGTGAGGAACAGCAATCCGCCGGAAAAAAATGTTTGTCCTGGTGTTTTTCCGCCGCTCCTGGCCGCCGCTCTGCAAATAAATCCCTCGAAACAGTTTGGGAGAGCATAAAAAAATAGGGGAAAAATAAAATATCGCACGGCGGCAGCTCGCAGGGCTGCTCGTTATGATAATTTGTGGTCGAAAGGGGCTCTTTGCAGAGTATTTTTTGGTTTTAAAAGAAAATAAAACCGCGCTAATTGAAGCCGGCCGCTCGCTAATTGCGCATCGCTGACATCTCTGGAGATTAAAAAAAAAATCTTTCCTCTCCCTCGACCCTAGCGACGCTTCCTTGGGGCAGGAGAAGGGACAAACTTGACTCCCAAGGTGGGAAAAAGCCCCGGGGCCGCCCCGGTTTCCCTCGTGGCCCGGGTCAGGCCCGCGCTGTAATTGATTTGCCACCTCTGCTACATTTAAATTCGAGCAGGGGTCTTAAAGCGCACTAAATCTCCCGCAATTGAGCGCTCGGCTCAGGGGTGGTTCCCGTTCCCCGTCTGAAGACGGAGTTTTGAATTTAAACCGCCTCAGGTCCCGAGCCAATCCGGATTTGGGCCATTTCTGTCGATTTTGGACGCCCCGGCTCCGGCGGGAGGCAGCAGGGAGGGCTCAGGGTAGCCCTGAAGTTAAGCCGGGCTTTGAGGGCGCCGAGGGGCTGGGCTTTAATCACATTTTGGCCTCATTTCCTCAAAAAAACCCCAAAATTCGAGGCTCGAGGTCTGCAGAGGAGCAGTAAAGTGGGGAGGGGGCTCGGCTTTAATCACATTTTGGCCTCATCTCCGCAAAAAAACACCCAAAAAATCCAGGCGCGAGCTCTGCAAAGGAGGGGCAGTAAAGTGGGGAGGGGGCTCGGCTTTAATCACGTTTTGGCCTCATCTCCTCAAAAAGAAACCCCAAATTCCAGGGTCGAGGTCTGCAATAGGAGCAGTAAAGTGGGGAGGGGCTCGGCTTTAATGAGATTTTGGTCTCGTCTTTAAAAAAAGAACCAAAAACCCCCAAAATTCCAGGCGCGAGCTCTGCAAAGGAGGAGCAATAAAACGGGGAGGGGCTCGGCTTTAATCAGATTTTGGCCTCATATTTAAAAAAAAAACCCCAAAACAAACAAAAATCCAGACGCGAGGTCTGCAAAGGACGAGCAATAAAGTGGGGAGGGGGCTCATCCTTAATCAGATTTTTGCCCAATATCGTCAAAAAAACCCCAAATTCCAGAGTGGAGGTCTGCAAAAGAGGAGCAATAAACGGGGAGGGGGCCCGGCTTTAATCAGATTTTGGCCTCATGTAAAGAAGGAGCGATAAAACGGGGAGGGGGCCAGGCTTTAATCAGATTTTGGCCCCGTTTCCTCCAAAAACCCCCAAATTCCAGGCCGGGCTCTGCAGAGGGGCAGCCGAAGGTGCAGCCCCCAATTTCAGCAGCCCCCAATTTCAGCCTCTCCCTCCTGGCAGCCTCGCTCAGGCGTCGGGGCATAAATAAAGATAAACAGAAGTATTTGGGGCGCGGACAAGTTTTTTTTTTTTTTTCTTTTTTGTCGCGTGGTTTTCCTGGCCAGCAGCCCCGGCAGAGCCCAGGGATGAGGGGATTAAAACAACACCCAAATATTTGGCCAGGCCGGCAGAACAGAGCGCGGCTTGTGCGGAGCTGGAGCCGCTCCGGGCTCGGTGCTGCTGGCAAAGTTCCGTGCCGTCGCTTCCAATATTAAAAAAAAAAAAAAAAGAAACTCATTTTTAAACTATATTTTTTAAATTTTTTTTTCCTTCTATTTTTTTTTCACGGGGAGCTGGAATTCCCGACCCTTCTGAAGTGAGATCGCAGCGGGGGTTTCCCCACCGAGGGAATTATTGCGGCCATAAAGTCAAGCCAAGAGCACGAAAACAGTTGAAAAAAGCCCTTGTTCTTGGAAGTCAGACACAGAAAATCCATTGGCAGCCGCTGAGCCTGCCCTGCAATGCTCCTGCACACCCCAAATCGCTTCGCAAAATAAACCCGAGCTGCAGGCTCGGAGTATTTAAAACAATGAGCCCCGAAGGTGTTAAAAAAAAAAGAAAAATTAAAAAAAAAAAAATCGCCTCTCTCCCAGCGCAAAGTTAATTTCCAGCAATTTAAGTTTAATTTACCTGACTTCCCGTGCAGTGCATAATAACCTGGCTAATGGCAGCAATAATAATCTGCCATTGTTCCATTAGGGAGCGCGGCTAATTATTAACGCGAAAATCAGAAACAAGCGGGGGGAAGGAGGGGGGGAGAGGGAACCCAAGCGCCCCCAGACCCGAATATCCCCCGGGAGGGGCCCGGGGGGCGCGGGGGCTCGGGACGGGGAGCAGGGCAGGAGAGGCGAGCGGCTCCGGCGTGGGGAGAATGACAGCACGGAGCGGCTTCGGGGGCTGCTCCCGCCTGCAAACCCATCCATTTCCCTCCTTTTTAAATTTAGTTATTTACTTTATTTTCCCCCGGCAGCCCGGAGCCTCCGAGCGCGGCACTTTCTGGGGGAAAAGCAGAATTATTCGGCACCCGAACAGTTGCCAGGAAACTGCGGGGCAGGAGGAGAAAAGGAGAAGGGAGAAACCGAGCGGGAGGGAGGGAGGGAGGGCGAGAGGAACCTTTTAAAATAACAGGCTCGCATTGTCCTGCAGCGCCTACAGTAACTTAAAAGTGACCCCTCGTCTGCCCCTGTCCCCAGCAGCCAGCGCAGCCCCCCCGGACCCCTCCCGGGGTGGCCACGGCGAGCCAGGAAGGAGCCAAACTCCCCTGCCTGCCGCTTCATTGCAATTTATTGCGTTTTATTGCAGATTATTGCCCTTCATTCCTTGATTTTTTCATGTTATTTTATTATATTTCTTTGTTATTGTTTTTATTTTATTCCTTCTTTCTTTATTTTAATCTTATTCCATTTTATTCAATTTTTGTATTCCATTGCATTCCATTTTACTCCATCTCATTCCATTTTACTCTACCTTATTCCATCTTATTCCATTTTATTCCATCTTATTCCATCTTATTCCATCTTATTCCATTTTATTCCATCTTATTCCATCTTATTCCATTTTATTCCACCTTATTCCATCTTATTCCACTTTATTTCTTCTTTCTTTCTTTCTTTCTTTCTTTCTTTCTTTCTTTCTTTCTTTCTTTCTTTCTTTCTTTCTTTCTTTCTTTCTTTCTTTCTTTCTTTCTTTCTTTCTTTCTTTCTTTCTTTCTTTCTTTCTTTCTTTCTTTCTTTTTCCATTTAATTTCATTTTATTTCCGCTTTTTCTTTTTTTTTTTTTTCTATTTTTCACCTTTTTTTTTTTTTAATGATGAGCTGCCAAACCCCGCCGGGGCCCCTCCGCCCATCACGGCCCCTCCGCGTTCCTCCGCACCCGCGCCCCGATCCCGGGGGATTCTCGAGCTCATCCCTGCGGGAAAACCTCGGCTCGCTCCCACCGCCCCCTCCCCAAAAATCCGAATTTCCAGGCGGAACAAAACCCGCGGGGGCTCCGGGGGGAGGGGAAAGCTGCGCTCCCCCCCCGCGGGAAGAGAGGAGGGGTCAGCCCGGGAGGGGGCTCGGGGCTGGGGGAGCCCCCGGTGCCCCCCGGTGCCCCCCGGGACCCCCCGGGACCCCCCGGTGCCCGCGGGCCGCCGCTGCCGACGGTAGATGGCAGCAGACGGCGCGGAATGGGCGAGCCCCGGGCCCCGCCGGCCTTTAATCCGCTTTTCCCGAAATGAACCGGCGGGGTGGAGCTGCCAACTCCCCAAACCACCCCCAAACCCCCCCAAAATCACCCCCAAAATCACCCCCAGCCGCAGGGCTCGGGCTCGCCCCGCGCCGCTGGGAAGTGTTAAAAATCCATTTCCACAAGTGGTTGCCCACCGAGAATCGGCGCAAAAGCGACGTTTCTGCCTTAAATTGTTTCTTTCTGATTTGGTTCTTTCATTCCCTGCACCAACAGGAATTAAAAAAACACCACAGCGAAAAGATGCGGGGAAAGGGGGAGCGGGAGGATGAACCCGCGGATTTTATCAACCCGCGGTTTTTATCAACCCGCGGATTTTATCAACCCCCTCGGCCGGTGATTGATGAAAAATGTAACAGGTTCGGGGAAGAAACCGCCTTTAAAAATGTCCTTCTGTTTATTACTCGCCATCATTTACCCTCTCGCACGCAATATTCGGCCCGAGATAAATCGGCGCGTCATAAAAGGGTTTGTGCTCGAATCATGAATCTGCTCTGCCTGCGTCCCGCTCCTTCCTTCTCTTATTTAGCAACCACCTCGTAACGGCAGCGATTAACACAAATATCCCACAGCCCGCCCTTGAAACAGCGAGGAAAAATAGCAAATAAAGGAGATGAAACCCCCATTCCTCCGGAGGAATATTTCCCTTCAAGAGCAGCGGGGTTTGCGCGGAGCCTCGGCCGGGCTGGAACCCCAGCCCCAAAGCCCCGCCAGAGCTGCAGAACGCAATTAAAACCAAGGAGCTTTATTGCTTCCCCACGTCAGCTTCATTTGGGAGTTGGGGAGAGAGAGAAAAAAAAAATCACAATGAGAGAATGAGAGCGCGGCGCTCTGCGCTGGCTTCATTCTGATTTTTTTTCCTCTCCTCCTTTTTTTTTTTTTTTTCCTTCTCCCCCCTCCTTTTTTTGTTTGGTTTTTTTGCTTGTTGTTGTTTTGTTTGGTTGTGTTTGTGGCAGCGATTTTCGGATTTCCTCTCCCCGAAGGAGAAGCCGCCCCCACGAGAGCAGCACGAACCCCAGAGCCAGCCCGGCTCCCCCAGAAGCTGCGCCAAGGGACCGCAGCCCTGCCCCGACACCCTGCCAGGGGAGGAAAACCCCAAACAGCACCCAAACCAGCGAAATAAAACGCGACACCGCCCGCGCAGGGCTCGGGGCTCGGCCGAGGCAGGGGCTGAGCCAGCCGGGGCTGCGAGCGCTTCCTCGCACTGCGGGCTCCAGGTGACCTTACCCGGCTCCCTCCTCATCCTCCCAGCCCCTTTTCCCCTTTTTCCCCCTAGTTCCTATTTCTTTTCTTCGTTTTTCCTCCGTTTCTGCCTCGCTTTTTCTTTTCTCATTCTCTTTTTCTTTTCTCGTTCTCTTTTTCTTTTCTCGTTCTCTTTTTCCCCTCATTATTTCTTCCTTTCCTCCCCTCGGTTTCTTCCTTTCCCCCTTTTTTCCGCCTTTATTTCTCTCGCTCTCCTCTCAATTAATTTTCCTCCTCTTCTTCCACCGCTATTTCTGTCTTTTCCTCACCTCTAATTTCCGCTTTTTTCCGGCTGGAATTGCCGCTTAAACAGATCCCCAAACCTTTCATTCCTCCCTTTTTCACCACCCCACCCTTTCGCATCCTCCCCTCCCCGCGCAGGAGGAGACGGGGACGAAACAGGAGAAAAAAAGCAGCTTGACAAATCCATTTTTTCAATGAAAAAACAAATACAGAACACAGCTATATTTCCATCTATAACAATAAACGAAGAGAAACGCATTCTTCCCTTACCTTTTGCCGTCCTCGTCTGGGGCAGGAGTGGGAATTTGGGGCCAGGAGAGATCAGCCTTGGCTCATCTGTTGCCTGACAAATATTGTCCCAGCCTGAGAGCCGTCCATCGCCTCCCGGGCTCCGCAGAGCCGCTCGCATTTTTCTGTCCCTTGCCCGGAAAAAGGAGCAGCTTCCCCCCGTGCCGAAGGCGCGGCCGGTGCGGGATCCCCTCGGCCCCTCCATCCCCACCGAGACCCCAAAAACAGCGGGGAAAATGGGCGGGGGGGGGGAGTGGGATTTAAAAAAAAAAAATTTAAAAAATATTAAAAAATTAAAAATAGCGGGGAAAATGGTGGTAATAATTAGGGGAAAAAAAAAAAAAAAAAAGAAAAATTGGCTGGAGGTGTTGGAGGTGCGGGAGCGGAGGGGGGAGCCCGGGGTGCGTGCGGCCCCCCCTCCCCTCGGCCCCGCTTTACCCTGCCGAGCTTACACACAAAAGTAAAAAAATGCAAAGAGAGAGGGCGAGAGCCCTATAGAGGACACTGATCCGACCCAAGGTGCAGCGGACAGAAGAATGGTGCAATATAACCACATGGGAAATAATAAAAAGTTCATGTTCACGGTTAGCAGTCCACATGACCGGCTCTGGCCAATCCCAGAACCCAGCCACTCATAAAGTTCTATCACAAAGTTGTAAATTTTCATAAAACAACAAGGAATTTATTGCATTTCTTCATGACCGGTTTAACAGCAGTCTTTTTCTTAGCCGCCATCTTTTTTTTTTTTTTTTTTTTTAACAAAATAATATTCTTTTTAAAAAATTATCCAAAAAGAGGGGTCGGGGATTTTTTTATTTTTTATTTTTTCACCCCTCTCACCCCACCCCTGGCTTAGATATGGGGGGGTCGTTGGGGACAAAAAAAAAAAAAAAAAAAAGGAATAACGCCTGAAATTCCGGAACAATAAAACCCCCCCAGAATAAAGAGCTGGAGGTTTGGAATGGATGGAAACGGGGGAAAGGCGCAGTAAAACAGCGGGGTTCGCGATTTTGGCCTCAATTCCCCTTTTTTTGGGTCACAATTGGGATCTTTTAGGCTGAAAGGGGAGATCGGGAGCTTGTGGGGGGAGGAAATAAAGGCAGGAAAAGCCGCGGGCAGCGCTCGGGGGGCTCCGAATCCCCCGGGACCCCGCCCTGCCCCGGGGCCGATTTTGGGGGCCCCCCTGGCCGATCCCAGCCCGGCTTTGCCCTTTTTCCCTGGAATTCGCCCCAATTCCCGCTCGCCCCCAGCGCAGAGCCCCGGCCCGGGGAGGGGGGGGGGCTCCGGGAGCGACAGAGGGGCCAGAAAATTCTGGAATCGCTTCATTTTTTATTGGTTTCACCCCCACACCCCAGCGCGGCTCTGCGGGCAGCGCTGCTGCGGAAAAAAGGGATTTTCCCCCTCATTTTCCCTGGATTTCCTCCCCCATTCTCCCCAGATTTCCCTCATGATCCCTGGATTCCCCTCTGATTTTCCCTGAATTTCCCCCCTCATTATCCCTGGATTTTCCCTGAATTTCCCCCCTCATTATCCCTGGATTTTCCCTGGATTTCCCCCCTCATTATCCCTGGATTTTCCCTGGATTCCCCTCTCCTTTTCCCCGGATTTCCCTCTCCTTTTCCCTGGATTTTCCCCCTCATTTTCCCTGGATTTTCTTCTCATTTTTTTCCCTGGATTTTCCCCCTGATTTTCCCTGGATTTCCCTCTCCTTTTCCCTGGATTTTCCCCCCGATTTTCCCTGGATTTCCCTCTCCTTTTCCCTGGATTTTCCCCTCCAGACGGGAATTTCGGGGGGAAAAGCGGCCGAGCCGAGCCTTTAATAATTACGGCATTTCCCTAATTAGGGACAGCAGCGAATCTGGGGGCGCGCAGGTCCCTGACGTGGCGCCGCATTTTTGGGGAAAAAAAATAATAAAAATTTAAAAATGAGGATGCGGCGGGGCACGAAATCATCGGGGGGAGGTGAAAAAGGAGCGAGGGGAGGAAGAGGAGGAGGAGGAAGGTGCGGGGCTGCCACCGCCAACTCCTCCCTGAATTTGGGTTTATTTAGTTTATTTTTTAATTATTCTTTTGATTTTTTAATTTATTTTTTAATTCCCTTCCCTCCGCATCTCGCTCAGCCCCGCCGAGTGAAATTCCGCGGAGCCTCCGCGCCTTTATGGGCGGAGGAAATAAATAAATTAATTTTCAAAAAGATAAAAAAAGGCGGGGAGGGGAGAGCCAGGCCGAGGCGCAAGTGCTCAAACTCACTCGCCTTTTGTTTTGCCTTGTTGATTTTTTAAATTTTTTTTTTCTTCTCCTTCTTCCCCCGCGTTTAATTGCTTTAATTTATTTTATGCGCGCTTTGATGCTCGGCGTTATTTGGTGCTAATGAAAGAGTTGCAGTCCGCAGTAAAGTAATTGAAGGGCGGAGGGAGAACCTTAAAAAGAAAATAATAAATAAATAAAATGGCCAAAGGCGCGGCGCAATGGATCGGCTCGGCGCAAATTAGTTCGGAGGAGAAGAGAATTGAAGCGAGGAGCGGGGAGATTATTTGGGGCCATTCTGGGTTCTTTAAATTCCTTTTTTTTTATTATTTTTCCTTCCTCAGGAATAATCCCAGCGCAAGCACAGAGGGAGAGGGGAGAGAGCCCAGCCCGCATCTCCAGAGCCCCGAAAATCAATTATTTCTCGGGAAATTCACCAAATCTACGGAAGAAACACCGAGATCTCGAACGGATCGGCTGGGCCAAAGAAAAGGAGAGAAATGTGGGTGATAAATCGGGGTAAAAGGAAATTTCATCGCCTTTATTTCAAAGCCATGCCAAAAAATCTGTTTTTTTTTTTTTTGTTTTTAATGAGCCAAAGAGGGAGGCACCCAACGCGCTGTAGGTGGTTGGAGATCTCCTTTTTATTTCAAAGAATAATAATCACGGACGAAAGAAAATAATAATAATAATTATTATTAATAATAACAAAAAAGCAACGCGCCGCCATTAAATAATTTGCTACTTTGATATACAACATTTGACGGAGCACAATATTAATTCCTCTGCTTTTTCTGTCTTTTTTTAATTCTTTTTTTTCCTTTTTTTTCCCCCCCCGCAGAGGCTCGAACAACGAAGGTAAAAATATCCACAGACGAAAGAGCATCGCGAGGAGAAAAGAACCACAGAGGCTGCAGGGAGGACGGAGGAATAATAATAATAATAATAATTCATATTCTGTACAGGACTCTACGCGCTAAATGGAATTTGCATTCGGGCTTTCGGGTCACATTTCCTAAATTAAAGGTGCTAAACACGACCACGTTACTTCATAACCCCCCCGAAAAAAAACCAAAAAAACCCAAAACCAAACCCCGGTGCACAGCGAGGTACAAACGACAGCGATTTACAAACCACTGCTGCTAGAGGAAGGCTCACATAGGAAAAAACGTCTCTATGCTGACTCTAAAGCCACATTGAATAGGTAGATATTCTATGGTACAAAAAGGAAAAAAAACCAAAAAAAGAGACTCTAATATAGGTAGTATTCTCTCTCAGTGTCATCAAACACAAGGTATCACTCCTAGGGGTTATTATCGATCCGCTTATCATTTATTTTTATATATAGTCCTTTTTTTTTATTTTTAATGCGTGTTTTTGCCTTTTCCCCCCTTTTTCCCTTCTCTCTCTTCCTGCATCCACCTCACTCCTCCTCGTCCTCCTCGGCGTCTGCCTTTTCCTGCCCGCCGGAGCCGGGGCAGGCGCTTTTATTTTCCTTTTTCCACTTCATGCGGCGGTTCTGGAACCAGATCTTGATCTGGCGCTCGGTCAGGCACAGCGCGTGGGCGATCTCGATGCGGCGCCGCCGGGTCAGGTAGCGGTTGTAGTGGAACTCCTTCTCCAGCTCCAGCGTCTGGTAGCGGGTGTAGGTCTGCCGGCCTCGTTTTCTGTCCGTCCCTGCCGAATAAACGCAGATTTGGGTCAGCTCGGGGGGTTTTGGGGGCGTTTTTGGGTTTTTAATTGTTTTTTTTGGGTTTTTTTGCCGCGTTGTTGCGCAGCGCAAAAACTGCTCCTCGGCGGTGCCACCCAAAATCCCGGCCTGGGTCAATATTTCCTTTAATTTGGAGAAAATTTTATTTTTTTTCCTGCTGCTCGAGGTTTTCCTCACCTCGCCCTGGCGGTTCGCAGCCCCCCAAATCCCCCAGACACCCCAAATTTAATTTCCCCGAGTCTCGGGGCCGGCGCGGCCTCACAGCCAACAACAAAGTTCACGAAGTTTCCTGCCCTGCCAGACTCCGGGTTCCTGCCTCGGTTTTCAGCCAGACCCCAGAAATTGGGGATGGTTTTGGGGGGAAATGAGCGCGGGGACAGAGAGGGGGGGACAGAGAGAGGGGGAGACATCTGCTCCCCCCGGAACCCCGCAGACTGCTCTGCCCAAGCTGCCCCCGGAGCTGTGCCGGCTTTTCGCCCTTCCAGGGGATGTTCGGGGCATTTTGGGGCTCTCAGGGGGTCTCTCCACCCCCCCCAGGCCGCGCTTTTTTGGGGTGTGAGGACGGGAAGAGCCCCAGCTCGCCCCCCAGGCTGGCCAGCAGCCTCCGGCGGGGTCTGGAAAGGGCCCAGCTCCTGATTTTCCCCTCCGCCCGACATTTCCTGCATTCCTGATTGGGAATTATTCTACAATCTGGTGTTTGTGATCGCGGGGTGTAAACTCTGCTCGGACGTGTTCTTCCCCAGGGCAGCAGCCCCCGGCCTCTCCTCCCCGCCTTCCACCTCTTCTCCCCTTTTTCCTCCCCCCAAACTCAACCTTTCTTTTTTTTTTTCCCTTTCCTTTTTTTTTTTTTCTTCTTTAAGAAGAAAAGATCCAGTCATTAAAAGGAAAAGGAAAAAAAAAAAAAAAAGAAAAAAGAAAAAAAGGGAAAATAGGCCTGGCTAAGCTGTAAAGCAAAAATGTGCAGGTCGTGGAATGCGGGTTGTAAAATCCGCTGAGCACAGAGCCATAAAGCGCCGCTGAATGGGATGACAACTCTATCTCTGCCGGCCGCTGGAATTCCACCGGCGGGATCGCACCCCGGCCACCGGCAAGGGGGGGCCGCAGGGCCGGGACCCCCCGTCTTACGCCCCAAGTCGAGTTTTTGTGGGTTCAGGCTCAGCTGATGCCAGAACATCCAGGTTTTGGGGGTTTTTTTTGGAGGTTTGCTCTCTTTCTTTCCAGTGCTGATCCCCGCAGCGTCACCGGCTGCAAGAGGAGAGAGCGGGGGGGGCTCCTTAAATCTAAAGTCGGATAAAAGCAGAGATGAAGTGTTTACGACCAGAAATATTTGCTCTTTGATAAATCAACTGTAAAAGCGGATGAGTGATGGGGCAGGTAATGGGAAGAGGTGACCACCAAATAAGAGCGAGGGGAGCTCCTGCCGGCCCGAGCGCTCTGCCCCGGCTGCTGCGCTGCCCGGCTCCCTCCGGGCCGGCCTGGGCCGCGCTCCGAACGAGCCCCGGCCTCTCCCAACGAGCCCGCTCGCGGATTTTTCCGCGGCCGCGGAGCGGGGATGGCGCTCCCGAGCTGTGGCTGGAAAAGGAGCGCACGCCTTGGGTCCCCCCAGGCGGGACAGCAGCGCCTTTCTGCCGCTTCTGGGCATCCCGGGGGGTGAGGAGACCCGGGCACCGTGACCGGCCCCGGGCACCGTGAGCAGCCCCGGGCACCGTGAGCAGTCCCGTGAGTGGCCCCGGGCACCGTGACCGGCCCCACGGGTACCGTGAGCAGCCCCGGGCACCGTGAGCAGCCCCGTGAGTGCCCCGGGCACCGTGACCAGCCCCCCGAGTGACCACAGGCACCGTGACCGGCCCCACGGGCACCGCGAGCGGCCCCAAGGGTGGCCCCGGGCACCGTGACTGGCACCACGAGTGACCACAAGCACCGTGACCGGTCCCACGGGCACCGTGACCGGCCCCACGGGCACCGTGACCGGCCCCACGGGCACCGCGAGCGGCCCCGCGGGTGCCCCGGGCACGGAGCGGGGGCAGCGCCCAGCCCGGCCCCGGAGCGCTCCCGGGGGCAGCGGGGCCGCGCCGGGACCCCTCCCCGGCGGGGGAAAGGGATATTTATTAATGGTTAATTGACGTTAATGCCCCGAGACGGAGCGCGCCGGGCCCCGGGGGCGGCCCCGAGGGTCGGGGTTTGTGCGGGGCCGGCAGCGGGGCCGCCCCCGGAGCCCCCCCGGCTGAGCAGGGCGGGCTGGGCACCGCAAAAGGGATTGCCGCGGGGGTTGTGGGGCAGGAGGCGTCCCCCCTTTATCCCGTACCACCCCTCAGCCCTCCCGGAGGAGCCGGCGGGGCTTTCCCGGAGCTGCTGTCCCGGCACCGGGGGGCTGCCGGACGGAGCTCGGGACCCCCAAAGAAACCCCCCCCGGCCCTCAAAGCGCCCCCAAGGCCAGTTCCGCCCCCGATCCACCTCCCCATCTGCCCAGCTCAGCCTGCGAGTGCAGCGGCAGGAGAAGGGGCTGCCCGCGATGGCTGCGGCTCCGTCTGTCCCCTCCCAGACAGACAGACGGACGGACGGACACAGCCCCGATAAATATTTAAAGCTAAAAGCGCGGCTTTATGGCCGGGTGGGGGGAGGACAGGAGGGGCTGGGGGTGTGCGGCTCTCCCCCCCACCTCTCTTTCCGAGACGCATTTTCAGTGAAACGTCACGAAAGGAGCTGGGGACGACCCCCCCCCCCAACCCCCCCCCTCTCCCTCCTCCGCCACCCCCCGCGCACGCCAGCAAATAATTCACACTCCCCCCACCCCCGACCCCCCTCCCCGAGCCCTCCCCCTCCCCGCGCGTACCTGTGCTCCTCATCCAGGGGTAGATTCGGAAGTTGCCGTCGCCCTGCAGCTCCGCGTCCCGCGGGTCGCCTTTGCCGCAGCTCTGCTTGGGGGCGTCCGCCGGGCACATCACGGCCAGGTTCTGCTCGAAGGGCGAGCAGTGCACGTTGAAGGAGCCGGGCTCCAGGCCGTAGCCCGAGGGGTACACGCTGGGGGGCTGGGGGTGCACGGAGCTGCCGCCCGAGTAGAGGCCGGGCATGGAGGCGGCGAAGGGAGGCGTGGACGCGGCCCCATAGCCCGCTCGCTGGCTGTTGGAGGCGAAAGCGCAAGAAGTTTGCTCGGGAAAGACTCCGGATGGGAAAACCGAACTTGCGGCTTGATATTTGGAAAATAAAGCATTCGCATAATACAATGAACTCATAATTTGGCCGGGTGATTTGTAGGTCGGGACGTTTTAGTGTCGGTTTTACGAGGTACCGTGATATATTACGGAATTAGAGTCCAGATTTACACCAAAAAGGAGCCTTTTTCCTCCCGGCCCCGGTGACGCGCGGGCACGTGGCTGCGCCGGCGCCAATCGCGGGCCGCCCCCTCCTCGGGGGCACGGGACTGTGCGGCTGGATTTATCAAATATGATAAATAATTGATGCCGTATAAAACCCTGCGCGATCCCTGCTGCAAGGGGTGAAATTGTGCTGGAGTCGATAAGCAACCTGTAATCAGTTTTCAGCTCGGAGCGAGGGAGAAAGGGGGGGAGAAAAATTAAAAAAAAAAAAAAAACATGAAGAAGGGGAGGGGGTTACAAGCACGTTGCTGACAAACCAGCGAGGCTCTCTCGGTCTCTCTCTGCTGGAGGAAAGGGAAGGGACTTCTATTTATCCCTTTATTGATCCCGTCTAAATTTCCCTCCTTCGCACCATTTCCTCGGCTCCGAGCTACTTTTTTTCTCCAGACTGTCCATAATTCCCTCCCCTCCCCCCCGGCCCTCGCCCCCTCCTCACCCCCCCCCCCCAAAAAAAAAAAAAAAAAAAAAAAAAAAGACAAATGTCTCATTGATACCTAATCGTTCCAGGCGGGTTTTTTCCACCCCCCAAATGCCGCCCAGCTCTGTATCTGATTTATTCCAGTGCCACGGGCTCTGAGCCGCGCACGGAGCTGGCCTTTGCTTTCCTTGCTGGGGCACAAAAAGAGCGCTGGGCTCCCTCGTTCGGCGCCCCCCGGGGCCGGGCTCGGGGCTGAGCAGCTGCCTGCTCTGCCTTCCGCCGGCCAGGCACAGGAACCACCCAAAAACCGAGCTGACTCTTGGCTTTTTAATATTTTTTTGTTTTTCTGTGCGAGGAGGCGGCGGCCCCGGCTGGGGTGGGATGGGGAGGGGGGCGTCGAGAGAAAGAAAAAAGCAAAAAAAAAAACAAAAACAACTCCGGGAGGCAGGAAAAGCAGACAATGGTGCGGGCTTGGTGCTGCTCTCTCCTTCCCCAAGGTTACAGCATCCCCGGCTCAGCTGCGCTCCGCACAAAGCCGGCCCCGCCGCACCAGCGCCCGAGCGCCCCGGGCTGCACAAAAAGCCCCAAAAAGCCCCAAAACCGCCGCGAAATGCGCCGGGGGTTACCTGCAGCGGGGTCTCCGCGAGCAGCCCGAGCTGTCAGAGCGGGAGGAAGAGGAGGAAGAGCAGGAGCAGCCCCGGGCCCTTCCCCTCCCCGGCCCCAGCCCTGCCCGGCCCGGCCGAGCTTTCGCCTTTTTGTCCGCGCACAAATTTGAGTTTTTATTTCCTTTCTATCGCAGCGGTGCAGGAGGAAGCGGAGCAGGGCGAAAAGAATGATGTCACGGAATTGTCGCTTGTAAACTTTATTGTAACTTTTCTTCCGCCGCTTCCAGGTTTAGACAATAGAACAAAGTGGTGAAAGAACAACAAAATATAGCATTAGTTCCCCCAATAAAGTAATTCACGTATACAGTATACATTCTTTTTCACAGTTAACCTAAAGATCACTTTACAACTGGATTCACTGTGCGCATGCTAACTAAAGGAGAGAAAAACGCTTTTTTTTTTCTTTTTTTTCCCTTTTTTTTTTCTTATGGAAGAGACATTGAAAAATTGGGTTAAAAAAAAAAAAGAAAAAAAAAAAAACCCTAACCAAGGCAAAGAAGAGGAGGGGAAAGTGAAGAGAGAGAAAGAGAGAGATAACTATAGCATAAATAGGCAGTTTCATGTTGTTGGGATGTTTGTCTCAATAGCTACCTCCAGTACACACAGATAAACCACGAAAAAAAAAAAACAAAAAACCAAAAAAAAACCCCAAAAACAGGACTGGGGAAATAACGAACTAAAAAACCCAAAAAAAAAAAAAAAACCTAAAAAAGTGCACAAATGTAATATCACATAACTCCTCTAGCGCTGAAAGCTATGTTAACCAACCCACCCCCCACGCCCCCGGAAAGAAGAGAGAGACAGAGAGAAAGACAGAGAGAGAGAGAGGATTTCACAGTCATGTTTTACAGAAGCTATTGCGTTACACTACCGCTAGTTAATAACTGGCAAAAGGCAGCGAGCTCCCGGTGCCTCCCGCCTCCTGCGCATTGTGTCAAAGAGAATCGGGAAAGTGCTGCTCGCAGCTATATTGTTTTACAGCAATAAAAGGGGTTGGGGTTTTTTTCTTTTTTTTTTTTGTGGTTTTTCTCTTTTTTTTTTTTTTTGTTTTCTTTTTTTCCCCCCTTTTTTTCTCTTTTCTACGCTTTGTTTTTCTGGTTTGTTGTTTGTGTCCCCCCCCAGCCCACCCCTCCCTCACACCGACTGCCATTAACGTGGGGCTCGGGGGCTCCTCCACCCCAGCAGCGCTTGCCTTTCAGTCCTCAAAAATCCCTTTATTTCTTGTCCGCCTTCTGTGCTTCCCCTTCCTCGTCCACCTCCTGGGCTCTTTCCATTTTCTGTTTTTCCAGTTCTTCCTGCTCGCATTTGCTGCTGGGAAACTTGTCTTTGTTGTTCTCCTTTTTCCATTTCATCCTCCTGTTCTGGAACCAGATTTTGACCTGCCTCTCTGTCAATCCCAGGGCATGCGAGACCTCGATCCTCCGTTTGCGGGTCAGGTAGGGATTAAATAGAAATTCCTTCTCCAGCTCCAGCGTCTGGTAGCGGCTGTAGGTTTGCCTCCCCCTCCTGCGTCCGGCGGCTGCTGGGGGATGGCAGAGTTGGGGTGGGAGAGGGGAAAACGAGAGAAGGAGCTTGAGAGAAACATAAACCAGGCTCGGCCAGCGGCACCGACAGCCCAGGGGGCGCGGGGAGAGGGTGCTCCAGAGGGGAGAGGGGCTGGGGGGAGAGGGAGACCAGGGCAAGGGAGAGGAGGAGGGGGGGTCGCCCTCAGCCCACCCCGGGCAGCCCGGCTGGAGCTGCGCTCTGCGCGCTGATCGGCACCCCCAGCACAACAACCGGTCCCCAAAAACACCCCAAATGGGAAGAAATCAAAGGCTGCAGCCCGGAGAGGGGAGGCAGCGCGGCCGAGAGCCCGGATCGAGCGGCCAACAAAAATGAAGGGGCTTTTTGAGGCTATAAAAGTGCCATAAACTTTAAGGACGCTTCCTTCCACAGAAAGCCCGGCTCGCTCAGCCCCCAGAAGAAAAGGTCTCCTTCAGGGTAATTAAACTATAAAGCAATTTACAAGTGCAAAAGTTTACCCCCATAAAGCAGTAAAATACAGTCACCGGGGGGAAGAAAAAGGCAGCGAGAGAAAGAAAGCCGGCAAAGAAGGGGGACAGAAAGAAAAGCAAAATACACCACCACCACCACCAAAACAAAATAAAGGGGCTGGGGGTTGCTTTGCGGGGCTCGCCCTTCCTCGCCATCCTCGCCTCACCTTGCGGTCGCATCCAGGGGAAGAGCTGGGTGGGAGAAGGGCTCTGCTCCGAGCTCTCCGCCTCCTCGGCGAGGCCGCTGGCGGCGAGCTTGCAGTCCGCGTACTGCACCAGCTCGGGCTCCTGGGCTCCGAACAGGCTCTGCCGCTGCAGGGGCTCGTAGCCGTAGAAGTTGCCCGGGTCCCCATGGCACGCCACGGCGCAGGGGTTCTGCTGGTAAGGGGAGCTGGAGAGCGACGAGGCGCCGTGGTAGAACTCCTGGAGCTGGGGCGGGGGCTGGAAGGAGCCCCCCGAGCTGGGGCCGTACACCACGGTGGGTCTGCCCCCCAGATCCTGCGCGAAGCCACAGTCATAGTAATTGGGGCGCAGGGAGTCGCCGGTTTTGTATTTGGAGAAGAGTGAGTTGACAAAATAGGAGCTCATTTTAATTTCAATAAGAGGTTGGTTTTTTTTTTTTCCTTGTCCTTTTTTTTTTTTTTTAAAGCAGGCGGAAAAAAAAAATTAAAAAAAAAATATTAAAAAAAAAATCACCCCCACAACAAACCAGACCACGAGAATCTATTAGCAAAAAAAGAAAGCGCTAAGATGCTAAGCAACGACAGTTTGTGATTTCCAGGAATATAAAAGGAGGATATAATCAAAACTCTAAGCCTGCATGATATTGAATTCTTTCCTCCCCCCCCACCCCTAAAAAAAAAAAAAAAAAAAAATCGCCACTTAAAGAGTTCTCGCTTTACATTTCCAAGAAGAGATGCCAGTTCATAAACAGTTTTCAGTGATTTACTTCAGCGCAAATGAGTTGTTTCATATTTTGCAGTGTCTTTTCATGATCATTTGCATCTATTACCAAAACCTCATCCTATTGGCTTCTCCTTACTCCACACGGACTCTGCACCGCATGATTGTGAAAGGAAGAGTGTGGGAGAATAAAGAAGGAGAAGCGAGCGAGGGGGAGCGAGAGAGGGAGAGGGAGGGAGAGGGAGAGGGGAAGGGAGGAGGAGGTGGGGTGAATATACGGATTAAATATGTTTAACTACCTCCATTAATGAGATATCGCTCGCCTCACAACAAATCACGTACCTAGACCACCCAAAAGATTGATTTTTGGGGAGTGTTGGAAAATTAAAGAGGAGCGCTCGCAGTCGTTAATTTCAAAATTTTAACGAGGCAGTTTTAGCCTTTTTAAATGTCAGGGTCGCTTTGGAAAACTGTAAAAGAACACGATTTAATTGCTACCAGTTTTAAAAGGTCCTATAAATGTAATTGGTATTTTAATACAAGTTATCAAATCATACAGCTTCTTATCCTAAACATATTTTAAAACAAACGAGGTAGTCATATTTAACATTTTAATGATCAATTTCCTTATTATTGATAAAGGTTTAACTATCGCATGAAGGGAATTGCGTTTGTAATAGCCCCAAAAAAGGCCGTAAACTGTTTAACAAACTATAAAGCGCCATAAAGCCGGGGATGTTGTTGTTGTTTATGCCGCACTCCATAAAAGCCGTTCGGGTTTTACGAGCGCGCTCCTCCGCCGCTGTCAACCCCAGCCTTGCACTGGAGCCTTGCGCGGCCGCGGCCAGGCGCGGAGGTGTCAATATTGAATTAAAACCGTGTCACTTTTCCAGCCGGAACATCGGCTTTGCGCCCTCGCTGCCTCCTCCTCATCCTCCTCATCCTCCTCATCCTCCTCATCCTCACCCAGGGCTCGCTCGGGGTGGCTCCAAACTCCGAATTTGCGGCTCCGCGGCCTCCAGAGCAGAGACCCTCCCCTCTCCCACCTCGCCCCCAGAACTTCCAGCTCTTTATCCCATCCCTTTTTATCCCATCCCTTTTTATCCCATCCCTTTTTATCCCATCCCTTTTTATCCCATCCCTTTTCATTCCGTTCTTTTTTATTTCATTCCTTTTTATTTCATTTTTTTTTCCCCCCCCACCACTCCACTCCTTCCCAGGGAAAAACCCGGGGGGACGGGGACGGGGGAGAGGAGCGAGAAGCTTTTCTCTTTTATTGGCGTTTGGTAACAGCCGAGCCAAAGTTGCCCCTCGGATGCCAGCGCTGCAATTTTCCACCGCCGGAACACACAGGGGGTAGATTTGGAAATTCATTTCTCGCAGTCAGCAAATATTACCCAGACGTTTCTCAGTTAATAACGACCCGCGCCCCCCCCAGAGCCCCCCGCAATTCCGCCTGGGTTTTCCTTCCCAGCCTCTCTTTTCCCACCTCAATTTCGGGTTTTTTCCCCGCTTTTCCCTGCCTGTTTCTGCTGTTTCCCCACCGCCTCCGTCTGAGCGGGGCTGGGCGCAAAAAGTGAATTTTAGGAGGGTTCGGCTCCCGCCCGCCTCCGGCTGAGGGACAAAATTCAACCTCCACCGCACGAGAAAAGAGGGAAAAGTTGAAATATTTCCGCTCTTCTACCTTGGCTTAAAAAAAAAATTAAAAATCCTCACTGAAATTATCAGTGGGGAAAGGCAGGAAGGCAGAAAGGAAGAGGGAAAAAAAAAGAAAGAAAACAAAGATAGCAACGGAATAAAACTTTAAACCCATCCTTTGAGAAATAATTTAAGTAAATACTCTTCCTTTATTTTGCGCAGGGATAATTCCAGCCGAGCCTAAGAGCCTTTCCCAGTAATTATTGCTGCTGGAGTACTTGCGGCGCTATAATTAAGGCTTTTTTCGCCCCTCTAAAAGACGAGTTAACATTTTCTTTTTTCTCCCCACTTTTATTGCCGATCGAGCAGATTTTGGGTTTCATCGCGCGACATAAAAATGGTGCAGAGGAGTAAACAGAGCTTTGTAACCTGGCCAAGGGGGATGCCGGAATATCCAGGGGAGGGAGGAAAAAAAAAGAAAAAAATTAAAACGGAATGGAGAAAAGTGATTTTCCAGCAGAAGTTTCTCCTGCTGTGGGTGCTCCCGAAGTTTGGGAAGGGGGAAAGGGCAGGGACTGGCGGAGCCGGGAAGTTGTGGTGGGAAGGGAAGGTTTTGCTCAAGTGAGAAGGGGTTTGGGTGCTCCGGGAGTCAGCAAAGCCCGAAATCAACGGCTGATCCTAAATCACCGCCGCGCCGGCCTCGGCTCCCGATGAAAGGAAAATGTTTCCATCCCAAGGAAAAGCGAGCGGGGCCGGCGCGAGAGCGCGGCGTGGGTGTCGGGGAGAGATAATTTATAAACAGCCGGCGCAGGAAAGATTTATTGGGAATTCATAAGGAAAAAAAAATAAAAAAATGAAAGAGCCTCAAAGCCTTTCCTCGCTGAACCTCAAGTTTGCTCCGCTCTGCTCTCGCCCAATGCACAGGGGCCAGATTTTTCTTCATTTCGCTCATTTGTTTCTGTTTGCGCTCGTATTTCACGCCGGGGCGTTGAAACGGAGCCTCGAGATGCCCAAACTTTGCCTCTTCAAATGAGATTTCCCACCCTGGGCTGCTGCGTGTGGGTTTGAATTGATCCGCCCTCACCCAAAATCTCGGTTTTTGGAGCGGCGGGAGCGGTTTCTGGTGGAACTCGGGAGCAATTCTCACTCAGGGAAAAAAACCCGTTTGTACCAATTTGAAAGAAAACCCATCTTGAAATTATTGCCGCGTTTGTAGCGGGAGAATTACAACATCTGAGTCAATTTTTTTTTGCCTCGTAATTCTGAGGAATCAAAGGCCAAAATCAAAGTGAACTGGTGGAGTTAAAAGTTGACATTTTTTGACATTTTTGCCGCCGCATCAGGGGTGTATTTATATGTACCCCAAACCCGGGTGGTTTAAGAGCATTTTGGGTTCATTTACTCGTTTGTGGCATTTTAAAAAAATATTTCTGAAGCTGTTAAAGTGAAGAATTCGAGCGAAGAGCATCAGCCCTGCCCAAAGATGGGGCAGCCACGCCAGAAATGAGTGGCTCAACTTCTAAAAGAAACAAATGCTCTTGTTTTGTTGCATGCTTGAGTTGTTTGTTTTTTTTTTTCTTTTGTTTTCTTTTTTTTTTTTTTTCCCTGCGGTGGTTGGGATTATAAAACACATAAAATATCGAGCGGGGAAAGCGCAGATCATCCTAATGGCCGAGAGGAAAAATATTGTCCCGGTTCTGCGCGTCCCTTTCTCCCCGAAATCTTCCAGCCGCTCTCTTTTTTCAACCCTGCAAACGTAAATCTGCGGGCTTGGGGTAATTTCAGCTGTCCTCCCACCCCCAGAGCAGCAGAAAACAAAACCCGGCTCTTTTTTATTCCCTTTTAAACGAACATTTAGCGGAGATGCGCGCCCCACCTCTCACCGCGGCTCTGCCGCCGCCTTGCCGCGGTGTTTTTTTCCCTTCCCAGCCTGGCATAATTTAGAAAAAGAGGAGATGTGAGCTGTAAAATGGGCAAAACAGCGATAATTAACCCAATATTTTACCTAATGGGCTCGCGGCGCTCGCGCCTCTAGCGTGGAGCAACGGCTCCACCTCGCGGCCGCGCGCGGAACTGCAGCGGCGCTCCAGCCGGGGGAAAAACCCAAAAAACGGGAAAAAAACACCAAAATTCAAACCGCCGCTCCGCGCTGCGAGGATGAAACAGCGCAAAAAATGTAAAAAAAGGGAAGGAGGCGAGGGAGGGAAAGAGGGGGGAAATGAGAATGGATTTTTTGTCGCCTCTCCGCCCTCGCCGCGCGGGAGTTTTCTCCAAGTGCGGCAATAAAAAAGTAAAAATTATAAAAAAAAAAAAATAAAAAAAGAGGCGAAGTGGTTTCGCTCCTGAAACGAGCTATTGTTTCAAATTCCGAGACTAAACAATTGGTCATTCTGCTGCCCGGGGGGCGAGGGGGGGCTGTAAAGTCATCAAGAGCTTCCCCAGCCCAGACGTCTCGCCAGAACTTGGAGGGTGCGAGCGCTGGGGGTGCCTCCTGTGCGTGCGTTGTTGTTGTTGTGTGCAGGCCTGGAATTGCTTTAAAGAGAGAAAAAAAAAGGGTAAAAAAAAAAAAAAAAAGGGAAACAAAAAAAAAAGAACAAAGGGGATCATCCCGAGCGCTGGATTTTCACGGCATCTGCAAGAGAAGAAAAAATTAACAAAAGTCCCTCCCCACCTTTTATATTTTTTCCCCCCCACAATTCTGATTTTTTGAGATGCCTCTCCCTAGGTGAAAAAACAAGAAAAGGAGGAAAAGAAAAGAGAAATAAAAGGCAAAAGAGGGGAAGCGGGTGAGCCCTTCCGCGCTGGGCTTCCCCGCGCTCCCGGCTCCTTGGAGTAATTTAGGAGTTCCTGAAAGTTTCCTTGTGCTGTTTCCTTTACAGCCGCTCAGTTCCTTAACCTTCAGAAATTTATACCCTATAAACTTTTATAGCGGTCATATTCTTTTATGGCAGCACACTGCGCTGGATTTTCCTTTCTTTATGACAAGTTCCTTCCCTTTCTCTCCCTTCCCTCCGCAAGCCCCAAAATTCTTCCTTCTTCTTTTGTTTTCTTTTCAGGGCTGCCCCAAAGAAAGGAGATTTTTTTTTCCCCTTTTTTCCCCCTTAAGAAGTGAAATATTGCCCTTTAGAGCGGCCCATTTTGTTAAAAATTAGTGGGAAGGGGATTCCGAGCTCTGCTTCTCGTACCTGTTTCCTGCGGGGCTCAGCAGGACTCGGGCTTGGCTTGGCGCTTCTTAATTGTCATCATTTTAATTTTTAATTTTTTTTTTTTTTAATATAAAACCACTTCCCAGGCGCTCGCGGGGCTTCGTGAGCGATAAAACGTCACAGGAATTTCGGGAGGGAATCGCAGGAATCGCTCCTGGAAAAAGGAAACCCGAGGTGACGCCGGGCGGGGAGAGCGGGTGGGGTTTCCCCGTTGGGGTTTTTGGGGGGTTTGGGGACTTTTTGGGGATTTTTGGGGTTTTTTTTCATCTTCTCGGGGGAAGTTTTTCCTTGGGCGAGGGGGGAATAAAGCGAGGAAAGGCGGAAAATCCACTCAGAGCCTTTTCCCCCCCGGGCCGGGGCGGGAATGAAGGAATGGAAAAGCCAAAAATGAGAAATAAACCCGCGAGCAAAGGGGAGGCGCAGCCACGGCCTCGGGGTTCAGAATTTAAAATTACATCCAAAATAAAGCGTCAGAAAAGGCCCAAGCTCGGGCGGGACCCAGCAAACTCTTGCTGCTCCGGAGTGGAATCATTTCCACTTCTCCTGGGCTGATTTTTGGAGACCTGAACCCAAAAAAACCCCAGGAAGCCACGGCGGGAATAATTCCAGAATTGGGGTGAGGAACACAAGGACAGCTCTGCTCGTTGTTCTAAAATCGGTTTTTATTCTGGAGCATTCAAACATCTCTGGAAAATACATCCGGGTGATGCTACAGAAAACAATTTCCCCAACATTTCCTTTTTTTTTTTTCTTTTTTATTTTTTAAGATTATTTCCTAATAAAACCAGCTAACATCTTCAATTCTATTCTCAAAGAACCTCATAATCGTCATCTTAAAAATATCTGCTCTTTAGCACAACTCTAAGGAAAGTGAGAAAAAAAAAACCAACTTCCTAAATCCCGGTGGCCGATGGGGTCGCAAAACATCGAGGAACTCGTGGAAAACGCGTCTGGAAATGAAAATAAAGAGGATTTGGGCAAATCCGAGCTCCGCTGGAGACGTGGAGGATTCACCAAACCGAGCTGGAAAAATCCCGCCCCGCTCAAGCATCATTTCCCACCCGTTTTATTTCATTTAATCGCAGGGTTTTCAAAAAATAAATCGGCATTTAGAGAAATCTTCCTGCTGCCCGCAGCTCGAAACGCCTCAAAAATGGAATTTTTTTAGTTGGGATTTTAAACCCAGAGCGGAGTTTGGTGGCGCTGAACTCCCGCCGGCAGCAGAAGGGTTAAATTTGGAGCCCCCAGGAGCAGGATGGAAAGTTTTACACGAGGAAAACCCAAAAAATGAACCCAAAAACCCGAACAGTTTTCTGGGGAATTGTCTGAAACCCTCCAGCTCTGGTTTCTCTTCAAGGCGGGGAGAGAATTTGGGGTTTTTTGGGGTTTTTTGGGGTTTTTGGGGGGTTTTTTTTGGGTTTTTTAACCCTTTTTGAGAGGGTTTGGAGCGGCGGAAATTTCAGCGCAGCTCCGCGGGTTTTATCTCGGGATCGAGGAGGGAGGGGAAGGAAAAAAAATGCAGAAAAAAAACCCAGACAAAAAATGCAGGAGCGGTTTGCAAAAATGCAAATCCGCGAATCCTCGCTATCGCTGCCGCCAGATTTGCGCTGGTTCCTCCTGATAAACTGCAGGAAAAAATGGGGTTTTTCTGCTTTTTTCTGCTTTTTTTTCTGCTTTTTTCTGCTTTTTTCCTGCTTTTTTTCTGCTTTTTTCTGCTTTTTTTTCTGCTTTTTTCTGCTTTTTTTCTGCTTTTTTCTGCTTTTTCCTGCTTTTTCCTGCTTTTTTTTTCTGCTTTTTTCTGCTTTTTTCTCATTTTTTCTCACTTTTTCTGCATTTTTCTCCTTTTTCCCCCCCCGTCCATATCCCGGAGCCCCTGGGACGCCTCAAACTCCAAATTCCTCGCACGGAGCCGAGTGGAGAGATTAATTTCTATTTTTCATTCCATTTTTCGGGTTTTTCCCGGCCACTACCAACCGCAAAACTCTTCCGAGAACTTTAAAAAAATTAAAAAATATCTTAAAAAGAGCGAGAAAAAGCCACGGCAGAGAGAGAACACGAGCTCCAGCACTGACAGAAACACGAGCACGAAACACGGGTCACAACAGGAACCGAGCTGAACTAACCCCCCCGCCCCCGCCCTCCCCCAACCCCAAATCTGTCCCTAAAGAGAGCAAAAAACCCCAAATCCCGCCCGGGATCCGCGCTGCGGCCTCGGCGCGCCGGGGAGGATGAGGATGGAGCTCGCGGGGAAACCTCGGCGACCCCAAAACCCCGCGGGGCCACCCCGAGCCCGAGCGCGGAGAGTCCGAGTCGTCAAAAATAACAATTAAAAAAAAAGAATAAAAGAAAAAAAAAAGCCGGGCTGGGCTTGGCGCTTTTATCTCTGCAGCAGCTCCAGGAAAAAAGTCCCCAAAATCCTCAATAAATTATAAATATCGAGCGCTAGGAACGAGCGGCCCCTCCCTGAAAGCTCCACTAAGGTAGTTTGTTTTTCTTTGTTTTTTTGTTTTATTTTTGTGCATTTTTTAATCGTTTCTTCTTTTTTTTTTTTATTTAGTTTTTGTTCTTTTTTAATTTTTAACCTAGAAAATCCCGTTCTTCCTCTTCCCTCAGAAGCTGGGGGTGCCCTGGCGGGGGTTCTTCCGCCCTTTTCTCTCTCCCCTGAATCATTGACCAGGCGGCTCGGGGGGCGCCCCGCGCTCCCCCCTCTCCCTTCCCCTCTCCCTTTTCTCTCCTCCCCACCCAAAACCGGCCGTTCCTGCCCCAAAAAAGATCCCGCGGAACTTTTCCTCCGAGTCCCAGTTCGGCCGCCGTCCAAACTCCGCCGAATAATTCCAATTCTGCACGGCGAACCGAGCAAAAAAATGAAATATTGAGGGGAAAAAACCGGGGGGGGACCCCAAATCGGGGCTGGCAAGGAGCGGCGACCCCGGGCTGGAGCTGGCAGGTGATTTGTTGGGTGTAATTAAAGGCGAGCCTTAATGAATGTGTCTGTCCTGCAGCAGTTTAATTAAATCGTCTGGGTGCTCGGCCACCGCGGGAGCGTCTGGGGGGGTTCGGGGTGGGGGAATTGGGGGGAAAAATCCCAAATCTCTGTCCGTGCGTGGGGAAAAGAAAGAACGGGGAGGTTTGGGGGTGGCCGGTTTGGGGTCGGGGTTATTTTTTTATTTTTGGGGGGGAAAATTAAATAAAAAAGGGGGAAAAGTTGTTCTGACACTGGGGGGAAGGGGAAAAAGGAAACGGGAAGAGAAACGAGCCCCAAAAAGGAAACAGGAAAAGAAATGAACTCCAAAAGGGCCTTTGGGCTGAGTTCTCTTCGGAAGGGATTTAAAAAGTGAAAATAATCAAAATTTCAGATTTTGGAGCAGCCGAGCTGGGACTGGGGAGGATCCGGAGCTGGATTTTGGGGAAAAACGCTGAGATTTGGGGCCTCGGTCTCTGTCTCTGTCACTCCTCGTCCCAAAAAGGGCCGGGCCTTGCGCTGAGTTACCTCAGGAAGAAGAAAAAGGATTTAAAACACGAAAATAACCAAAATTTCAGCTGGAACGGCCGAGCTGGGACTGGGGGAGGATCCGGCGCTGCTTTTTGGGGCAGTTTGGAGAAAAAAGCTGAGATTTGGGGCTGTGCCTCTCTGTCCTCTGATTCCTTGTCCCACAGGGAGCCGCGCTGGAGTTCCCTCCCGAAGAAAAGTGATTTAAAATTGAAAATAACCAAAAATTCAGCCGGAACAGCGCGGGGCGAGGGTCCGGCTCTGGTTTTTGGGGCAGTTTGGAGATAAATTCTGAGATTTGGGGCTCTGCCTCTCCGTCCCGCCACTCCTTGCCCCACGAAGAGCCGCGCTGGAGTTCCCTCCAGAAGAAAAGAGATTTGAAATTTAAAATAACCAAAACTTCAGCCGGAACAGCTCGGTGGGGAGGATCCAGGGCCGCTTTTGGGGCAGTTTGGAGATAAATTCTGAGATTTGGGGCCTCTTCCTCTGTCTCCTTTCACTCCTTGCCCCACGAAGAGCCGCGCTGGAGTTCCCTCCCGAAGAAAAGAGATTTAAAAACTGAAAATAACCAAAACTTCAGCCGGAACAGCTCGGTGGGGGCGCACCCAGCGCCGCTTTTGGGGCAGTTTGGAGATAAATTCTGAGATTTGGGGCCTCTGCCTCTGTCTCCTTTCACTCCTTGCCCCACGAAGAGCCGCGCTGGAGCTCCCTCCAGAAGAAAAGTGATTTAAAAACTGAAAATAACCAAAATTTCGGCTGGAACAGCGCGGGGCGAGGATCCGGCTCTGGGTTTTGGGGCAGTTTGGAGCAAAACGCCGAGATTTGGGGCTGTGCCTCTCTGTCCTCTGAATCCTTGCCCCACGAAGAGCCGCACTTTGGGCCGAGTTCCCTCCCGAAGAAAAGTGATTTAAAACTGAAAATAACCAAAATTTCAGCTCGGTGGGGGCGCACCCAGCGCCGCTTTTGGGGCAGTTTGGAGAAAAACGCCGAGATTCGGGGCTCTGCCTCTCTGTCCTCTGAATCCTTGTCCCAAAAGGAGCCGCGCTTTGGGCTGAGTCACCTCCCGAAGAAAAGTGATTTAAAAACTGAAAATAACCAAAATTTCGGCCGGAACAGCTCGGTGGGGAGGATCCGGCTCTGGGTTTTGGGGCAGTTTGGAGATAAATTCTGAGATTTGGGGCCTCTTCCTCTGTCTCCTTTCACTCCTTGCCCCACGAAGAGCCGCGCTGGAGTTCCCTCCAGAAGAAAAGAGATTTAAAAACTGAAAATAACCAAAATTTCGGCTGGAACAGCGCGGGGCGAGGATCCGGCTCTGGTTTTTTGGGGCAGTTTGGAGAAAAACGCCGAGATTTGGGGCTGTGCCTCTCTGTCCTCTGAATCCTTGTCCCAAAATGAGCCGCGCTTTGGGCCGAGTCACCTCCCGAAGAAAAGTGATTTAAAAACTGAAAATAACCAAAATTTCAGCTCGTGGGGGGAGGAGCAGCACCGCTTTTGGGGCAGTTTGGAGCAAAACGCCGAGATTCGGGGCTCTGCCTCCGGCCTCACTCCTTGCCCTGCTCCTTGTTCATCTTCTTCATCTTCATGCGGCGGTTCTGGAACCAGATCTTGACCTGGCGCTCGCTGAGGTTCAGCAGCCGCGCCACCTCGTGCCGCCGCTCGCGGCTCAGGTACATGTTGAACAGGAATTCCTTCTCCAGCTCCAGCGTCTGGAATTTGCTGTACGGGCAGCGCTTCTTGCGCGAGGAGCGCGCCTGCAGCCAGCTGGCGGCGGGGTTGGCTGAGGAACGGGTGGAAATGGGGGAAAATGGGGAAAAAGAGGCGTGAATTGGATTTTTAGTGGGTTTTTGAAGGGTTTTTGAAGGGTTTTTTAAAGGGGGATGGGGGGTGGTGGGAGGGGCGGTGAAAGAAAATAAAACGAGATAAAATAAACGAAAAAAAATTAAAAATGAAGTGAAATAAAATGAAATAAAATGAAACAAAGTGAAATAAACTGAAATAAACCGAAATAAACTGAAATAAACTGAAGTAAACTGAAATAAACTGAAGTAAACTGAAATAAACTGAACTGAACTGAACTGAAATGAAATAAAATAAAAATAACATCCCAAACAAACAAAAAAACACCCCAAAACCAAAACCGAAACCAAGCCAAACCAAACGAACCGACCAACCGAAAAACCAAAGCCAAACCAAAATCAAAATAAAAACTCAAACCAAACCAAAACACCCAAAACAAACCAAAAAACCCCAGACGAACAAACAAAACAAACTCCCGACTGAAATCCCAACCCTCCAGGCCCAAAAAAACCTTTAAAAACTCAAATAAACCCCTTTAAAAACTTCTGAAAAACCCCAAAAATACTTGAAAAACCCCCCAAAAAACCCCAAAATCCCCAAAAATTCCAGCGGTGCCGGAGCCGGGGTTGGGACTGGGGGCGCGGGAGCTGACCCCGCGCCCCAAATTTGGGGTGAACCCCGAGGGGTTTGGGGGGATTTCTGCAGCTTTGGGTGAATTTCTGTGATTTTGGGTGAATTTCTGCGATTTTGGGTGAATTTCTAAGAGTTTTGAGTGAATCTTTGTAGGTTTTGGGTGCACCCCGGAGGGGTTTGGGTTCGTTTCTGCCGGTTTTGGGTTAATTTCTGCAAGTTTGGGGTTAATTTCTACAAGTTTTGGGTTCATTTCTACAAGTTTTGGGTTCATTCCTGCGGGTTTTGGGTTCATTCCTGCCGGTTTTGGGTTAATTTCTGCCGGTTTGGGTTCATTTCTGCGGGTTTTAGGTTAATTTCTGCGGGTTTTGGGTTAATTTCTGCCGGTTTTGGATTCATTTCTGCCGGTTTTGGGTTAATTTCTGCAAGTTTTGGGTTAATTTCTGCGGGTTTTGGGTTCATTCCTGCCGGTTTTGGGTTCATTCCTGCCGGTTTTGGGTCCCCCGGGGTTTTTGGGGTCCCATCCCCATCTCCCCACCCTCCACACAATTAAACCAACCCCAAAAATTCCCTTTTCTCCCCATTCCCCGGGATTTGCTCCCCCAGACCCATCCCTCAGGGCGGGGAGACCCGCAGGGGATTTCCCCGAATAAATCCTGACAATTTCAATTTTTTAAATTATTTTTTGGCCCAAAAAAAACCTCTCTGGCTGCCACAAACTCCCTCTGGGAGCTGCGGCCGGAGGCCTGGACAGCCTCACCCAGAGCCAAAAAAACCCAAATAAATGTAAAAAAAAAAAAACAAATAAATAATGAATTAAATTTTATTTTTTTAACAAGTATGACAATTAATTTAAAAAAAGAAAATGAAATAAAATGATAAAGGGATAGAATTAAAAGTGAAAGCAAGAAAATTTTAAAGTAATGAAAATAAATGGATGAATGGATAAATAAATAAATAAAACTATAAATAAATAAATAAATAAATAAATAAATAAAATAATTTAAATTAAAAATAAATAAAAGCCCACCAGTCACGCTCGCGGGTGGGAGAAGCTGCGTGGCAATGGTGGAATAATAATTTTTTTAAAAAAGGCTATTTTGGGAATTTTGGGAATTTTTTTCCATCAGGGGAGGGGAGGGATTCACGAAATTTTGGGAGCAAAACTCCACCCCGCTGGCAGAGGCCGAGGTGGTGAAAAATCTCTATTAAAAAATCAATATATTGAATATTTCCCATTTAAAAAGAAATAAAATAATAATCATCCAGCGGCAGTCCCGCCCCGCCAGGTTTTGCTCTTTCCTCCCCGTAATTGCCTCGATCAAATATGCAGAATTAATTATTGAAGAGGAGGAAAGCTGTTAATAATTGATATTGTTAATCCTGCTCGCCATCCTTTAGATCGGCGACTTTGGGGCATTTTGGGGCGTTAAAATGTGATTTTATTCCTTCGCTGCTCGCAAATCCCCGAGCAGGAAGGAGAGCGGGGAGAGGTCCTGGCACCTTTTTTATTTTGGTTTTTATTTTCTTTAAAATCCAGTAAAATGAATGAGCAGCTTCCAGGCAGGGATTCATCAGGGAGAAACAAAAAATAAATAATTTTAAAAAAAGGGAAATGGGGAAATCTGCGCCAGGACTCGCTGCCAAACAGCCCGAAATTCAATTATTATTTAAATAAAAAAAATAAACCACGCGGAAACCAGAGCGCGCCCAGGCTTTACCAGCGATTATTTTGGGACAAAAAGTTCCATTTTCGGGTGTTTGGTTTGCCCCGCTCATTCACAGCCAGGCCTGAGTTTGTTCTGGATCTCTGCCCAGCACAAGAGAAAAGGACTTTTCTTTTTTGTGGCTGCGGGCGAGTTCAATGATAGGGGAAAAAAGGAAAATAAATTAAAAGTAAATTAAAAAAAGGAAAAAAAAAAGCGCCACCAGAACGCCCTGCAAGAGGAAATCGCGAGGGGGGAGAGAATAATTTCTGCTTTTAATGGGAAAAAAAGTTCATTTAAAGGGGGAAAAATGGGAATCTTGGCCCGGCAGGCGCTGCTGCTCTGCCAGGCTGGGAAAAATCGGGGGTTTTATGGAAAAATTTTGGTTTTTTGTAGAAAAATTCGGGGTTTTTTATGGAAAAATCTTTCCCGGGAAGGCGAAAGGGCTGCGGGGTCACCAAGTGACAGCGGGAGGTGACAGCGCCGCTCCAACCCCAGATTATCATTAAAAATAATAATAATAATAATATTATTAATAGCATTAAGTGCCCCCCAGGAGGATTATTATTATTATTTTTAATCCGTATTTCAGGCGGAAAAAGCTGGAGCTGAACATTTCCCCAGTCTGGCTAAACCACGAATAAAAACTGATATAAAACCGATATAAAACTGATATAAAAACTGATATAAAACCGATATAAAACCGATATAAAGCCGATATAAAACCGATATAAAAGCGGATATAAAGCTAATTAACTCCAACCCCTCCCTCCTTCTCCAGGGTTTTTTTAACCCAGGGAAGGAGCGTGACTTGGAGCACTCGGCCCCGCGATTAATCAACAAACAATTAACAGCACAAATCAACTGCGCGGCCGCCAGGAAGCGCCGGCAGAGCCGCGGGGGCAGCGCGGGAACCTCCGCGGGCCCCGCTGAACTTTTTCCCCCTAGATTTTTCCTCTTTTTCCCCATTTTTTCCCTTTTTTTCCTCTCCCGCTCTCCGCCCCCGCGGCGTTTCCGCGCTTCGCTCCCAGCGAACTTTTTTTTCTGGGGATTTTTCCTCTTTTTCCTTTTCCCCCCCCTTTTTCTCTCACCCTCTCTGCCCCCGCGGCCGCGGAATTTTCTCCCTTTTCCTCCTTTTTCTTCCCCTTTCCCCCCGTTTCCCCCGTTTTCCCCCCTTTTTCCCCCCCGTTTTTTTCCCATTTTCCTCTTTTCCTCTCTTTTTCTCCCTTTTCTCCCATTCTCCCCCGTTTTCCCCCCCTTTCCCCCCCCCGTTTTTTCCCCTTTTCCCCCATTTTCCTCCCCCTTTTCCCCGTTTTCCTCCCTTTTCCTCCCGTTTTCCCCCCCTTTCCCCCCTTTTCCTCCCCCTTTTTTACCTTTTTCCTCCCGTTTTCCCCCCCTTTCCCCCCTTTTTCCCCCCATTTTCCCCGTCCCCCCCCTTTTCCTCCCGTTTTCCCCCCTTTCCCCCCTTTTTCCTCCCGTTCCCCCCCCTTTTCCCCCTTTTTTCCCCTTTCCCCCCATTTTCCTCCTGTTTCTCCCCCTTTTTCCTCCCGTTTCCCCCCTTTTCCCCCCTTTTCCTCCTGTTTCTCCCCCTATTTTACCTCTTTCCCCCCATTTTCCCCCATTCCCCCCCTTTTTCCCCCCCATTTTTCCCCATTCCCCCCCTTTTTTTTTCCCCCCATTCCCCCCATTTCCCCCTCTCTCTGCCTCACCCCTCCCGCTCTCCGCAGCCGCCTCTTCCCCTGCCCGAATTCGGATTTTATTTCTCTTCCCTCCCTCCCCCTCCCCTGCCCTCCCTCCCCTCCCTCCCCAGCCCCGATTTTCACCTTTCCGCCCCCCATTTCCCCCCCGCGCCCGCGCTCCCCGCTTTGAAGCCCCCCCGCGCTTACTTTGATCTCTCCCGTCTTTGTCCTCGGCTCCCTCGCAGAGTTTATTGTCCGCGAAGCCTCTCCCGGGCCCGGGGGTCCGCGGGGGCTCGGCCGCGGGGCCGTGCGGGGGCTGCGCGGGGCCGGGCCAGCCGCGCGCGGGCGGCGGGGAGCAGCGCGGGGAAGGCGGCGGGCAGCGGAGCCCACGCGGGGCCCGGAGCGCGGCCGCCTTGGGCTGGAAGCTGCACGAGGGGAACTCCAGCGGCTCCGCGGGGGGCGCGGGGCGCCGCGAAGGGCGGCGGGAATTTAGGGGAGGGGAGTCCTCGCCGTCGGGGCCGATGAGCGAGTCCACGTAGTAATTGCTGAGGGTGCCGGAGATGGACATGGTCAGACATCATCCGGGGCGCGGGGAGGGGAGCGGGGGCAGCGCCGCCCGAAGTGGGGGAAAGTGTATTGGGGGGAAGCGCCTAAAATTTAAAAAAAAAAATTAAAATCTTAAAAAAAAAAAAAAAAAATCCTAAAATAATGATTAAAAAATCCTAAATTAAAAAAAATTAAAATATTTAAAAAATTATCCTAAAATAATAATAAAAAAATCCTAAATAAAAAAAAATTAAAATAAAAAAAAATATCCTAAAATAATAATAAAAAAATCCTAAATAAAAAAAATTAAAATCTTAAATAAAAAAAAAATCCTAAAATAATTCCAATTTTTAAAATT